>NC_135780.1:1182807-1482807 GCF_028453695.1 Augochlora pura
GAAAACGTAAAGCTCGAAGCATGAAGAGATGAATATTAAACGCTATTCCGCCAACGCGATATCGTCCGAAAAATGATATATAATTATAGAATAAGCGAGGAAATTACGTTGAATGAAGTCAACCGACGAAGCGCGAAAGAACTGTGCGACTAGTTGCGTCACCGAGCCATACAGCACGGTGTTTCGTCATTACGGAAGACCGTAGTCGGCGAACCGTGGCTGACATAACCGACTGCTAGAGAAAGAATCCCTATACGCGATCTTTCCCGCAAAATAATTGCTCGCCGAAATGCGCGCCGGTGAGTTTCGCCCGCTCGCGAAATAGGTGTACGTCTCCGTGTCTGCCGGCTTGGTTTCGCCGTATTACCGAATCTTCCGTGAATTATACGACGCACGCGAGTTGTTTCGTCCGAGTCGCCGGACAATTTCGCCGACGTGTTCGGCAGGAGACGTCTGCGCGAATTAATTAAATAAGTCCAGGTATTCAAGCCGTCTATTGAATGCCGCGGAACCGCTACGCTCGGCGTACCCAAATACAAATTGCTTTAGTTATGAGAGCCAACCCGAAACCTGTCATTTTTCCCTCGAATATAGCTACGGGTTAATTTGTTTAACAATTTAGCCGGGAACGGTCGTGGGCTATTCGTAACACAGATTTTTGTTTAACCCGTTAGGAATTATTAATTGCTGCTGGCGGATTTTTCTATATTTTTAAACCTTAAATACGATTCTTTAATTTAATCCTTAATTCTTTGCTTTAATTTTCTTTTTAATTTCATTTGATTCGTTCTTCAATTTTTAGAGGATCTTTGAACAAAAAATATTGTTAGAAGTATTGTTCAAAATCAAATTAAATCAAATTTGTGAGTTTGTTAGCTGGAAGTAATACAACAGTGTTTATAAAATTCCTTTTTGTTAAAGGCTATTGTAAAGAATGTAGAAGCTAAATACATTGCTTCCTTTTAGTATAAATTATTTTAAAAAATTCCTTCTGTTAAACGTTATTACGAAGACTATAATAATTAAATACATTACTTCCTTTTAATATTATACAAATTATTTAGAGAAGATTCTTTTGTTAAACATTATCACAAAGAATATAATAATTAAATACATTCCTTTCTTTTAATACACGCCATTTCTAAAATTACCTTTCGTTCAACATTATCGCAACAATTAAATACAACGTTCCTCTTATTTAATACTATTTACAAAATTCTCTTCTGCAAACCACGCTAAAAATAGTTTACTCACGGTCCCCGCTTCCAAAATTCCCAAAGTCTCCTAATACGCGTGCTCGTCAAAGTTTTATCGTTTTAAACAGTCGGCTCGATTAAAATCGATCGAACACCGGCGCGCAGATGTTTGATCGTTTAGGCGAATCATAATCTTTGCTTGCATAACGAAAACCGTATAGACGAACTACGAACTATCGAGTTTTTCTGTGTACGTCGCGCCAACGCAACGCGTCGAATGACAATAAGAAATTAATAATCACAAAGCAAGCAGTGCAGTGATCTTCGCCTTCGAGTAAATCGAGGCGGTGGAATTACGAAATATTTTTCAGCGACGTTTGTTGCAAAGCGAAATGTTCTCCTGCCTCGTTATTCTCACTTTAGGAACCGATGGGAGACGCGTCCACGGTTTTCGGAAGGTGTCACCGACGCGAGCGATTGGAGGAGAAGGATCCATCCTTCACATCGCTTTCAATTTACAATCTGCGTTCGGACCCTTACTTTATCCGGCGAAAAATTGACGTATTTACGGTGGGAAAATATGGACGCGGCTTCGCGACCAATCCGTCGTACACGGTGTCTTGCCCAATTTCGGCTGGCAGACGCTTCATAGAAAACGTTTCAGTGGATTACATTCTTCGACGCTTTTTTAACGTCGCTTCAATTCGCTGCGACGCCCGTCCTTAGAAAATTCATTGATCGTATTAGGACCTTGAATATGTTCTCGCTGTTTTCTTCCCAAAATAAAAACTTTATTTAAAATATAATGTTCAAGATCAGTTTACTGAAAGTATTGCCCATTACTAGACATCATTTTCTCCCATCTTTTTGGCAGTAAAAGAATTTTGCGTCGGAAAAACAATTCGTCTTTTGAGGGAATATAGGAACCGAGCCATTTTTTAGTTTCTTCGTAAGAATGGGAGCACTGCTCAGTCAGGCCATGTGCCATCGATCGGAATAGGTGAAAATCGGAAGGAGCTATGTCTGGTGAATACAGTGGGTGGGGTAGAACTTCCCATTTAAGCATTTCTAGGTTTTCACTGGTTTTGCAACATGTGGCCAAGCGTTGTCGTGTAACAAAATGACTTTGCCGTGTCTCTGCTAGTATAGCTGTCGTTTTTCTTTTAGGGCTCGACTCAAACGCAACAATTAAAGTCTATAGCGATCTCCTGTAATAGTTTCATTCGTTTTGAGCAGCTCATAATAAATTACACCCTTCTGATCCCATCAAATGCGGAGAAGAAGCTTCGAACCATGGATATTTGGTTTTACAGACGATGTTGATGCATGGCTGGGCTTAGCCCACGATTTTTTACGCTTTGGATTATCGTAATGAATCCACTTTTCATCACCAGTGACGATACGGTGCAAAAAAACTTTTTCTTTTCTGCCGTTGAAGCAGTAGTTCAGACATCAAAAAGCGCCGTTTAACGTCTCTCAGCTTCAATTCATGCGGCACCCAATGTCCCTGCTTCTGCATCATTCCTAACCCTTTTAAACGTTTTGAAACTGTTGACGCATCTACTTGTAATATTTTTCCAAACTCTGCCGGCGTATGACATGGGTCTTCATCAAGCAATTCCTCTAATTCTTCGTCTTTAAACTTTGTCGGTGCGCCAGAACGTTCCTTATCCTCAACTTCAAAATCATTATTTTTGAAGCGTCGAAACCAGTCTCTGCATATCGTATCCGACAGAGCATTGTCGCCTTAAGTCTCAACAAAAATTCAGTGTGCTTCGGATGCAGATTTCTTTCGAATAAAGTAGTGCAATAAAATTGCCCGCAAAACCACTTTATTCGGCACAAAAGTAGACATCTTCAGAACCAATAAACAAACACGTGGTTGATAATATAGTGAACAATCATCCACTAAAATTGAAGGCAACACACAGTACTTTCTTGCCGATGAGTCACCATTAGAAATCCCATGCACGGAGTACTACGAATGCTATCTTTTGAGAAACAGCGAGAATTTATTCAAGGACAAAAATCACGAAAGGCGAATCGAAATAAAAACGAAAAAGATTGAAAATCCCACGTTGTCCGATTATTTCGCGGACATTGAACACGTTAACGCGATATTCCGCGTTTTATTCCGATTCACCGTTACATTGCGATAAAAATTGCGCACGTGCACGCGCACGCCTCCTGATTACCATAATAATTTCTGATTAACGTCGCCCGTTTACGATACGTAAATTCTCGTTCCACCCGAAACAATGGCCGAAGCGTCGGTGTACAGGTCACATTTAACGCTAATATAACAGTGGACAAACAAGCCAGATTGTTTATCGCGATGGAAATTTAACAAATAATATGTCCCGATGTATGACGCGGGTTGACTTACGCGCGGATAATAATTTCTTTCGTCGGGCCGCGATTGTCGCCGGAATAGTTAATTCGTTCGTGATTGTTCCTGAACGAATTACTATCGCCGATTGTGCTAGTAGATAATCGATCTGTAATTCGATAGGGCGCTCGACCAACTTGTTACGATTAACAAATACCAGCGGGCCATGCATTGCGTTTCGGAATGCGCGTTGGTTGGCCAGAAAATGCTGAATGAATTTGTATTTTACGTTCAATTTGTGGTTGACGTTTTGAAAAATCGTCGCGTGCGTTAAACGATAACTAAATATTATTGATTTATTTATGTAGATTGCGCAAGGAATTTAGTTATGCAGATTTTATAATGAATTTAATTGTGTAGATTGTACAATGCATTTAATTGTATAGATTCGAGAATAAATTTAATTCTGTGAATTGTACAATGAATTCAATTGTATAAGTTGTACAATGAATTTAATTGGATAGATTCTACAATGAATTTAATTCTATGGATTGTACTATGAGCTCAATTATATAAATTTATGTATTTAATTATATAAATTGTAAAATGTGTTTAATTACATAAATTGTACGACGAATTCAATTATCTAAATTATACAATATATTTAATTATACATATTACGGAATGAATTAAATTGTCCAAATTGCACAATGAATTTTATTGTCTAAATTGTAAAATGAGTTTAATTGTCTAAATTATATAATAAGTTTAATTGTCTAAATAATACAATAAAGTTAATTATCTAAATAATACAATAAAGTTAATTATCTAAATAATACAATGAATTTAATTGTCTAAATTATACAATAAATTCAATTGTCTAACTTGCACAATATATTTAATTATCTAAATTACACAATAAATTGAATTGTCTAAATTGCGCAACAAATTTAATTGCCTAAATTGCACAACAAATTTAATTGCCTAAATTGCATAATAAATCTAATTGTCTAGATTGCACAATGAATTTAATTGCCTAGATTACACAATAAATTTAATTGCTTAAATTGCACAACGAATTTAATTGTCTAAATCGCACAACGAATTAAATTGCCTAAATCGCACAACGAATTAAATTGCCTAAATCGCACAACGAATTTAATTTCCGCGAAGAGGTAAAACTTTCAAAGATAAACAAGTGAATTATATTGTCATCGAAATTGCTCGCAAATACGATGAATACATACTTTCACAATGCTCCGAATACCATCGAATACAAAATGTTCGCATCCCTCGATTCGAACAACGCTAATTTCTCAATAAGAACTGATGAGCCCCCATCGATCCTAAAACCAATAATTAACGGGATGCTTGACTTCTCCTCCCTGGCAAACTTGCTTCCAGCGACTTCAAAAGAGTCGTTATACCATTAAAGATTCCCTGTTAATTATCAAGTTCCGGAAAAAGCGACAGTTAATACATTTTTACTCGGCATTCGACGTTCTCGCGAAACTGTGTTAAGGACCACCACCCCCCGTAATTTTTACACTTCCTCGTAAACTGGGATACGCCCGAGCCAAGCAACAAATTCAATTTGCTGTCCAGAAGAGATTCCTTATAAAATGACCACGTTATAGAAAATAAAAACACCGTGAAACGTGAAAGCCGTTCCGTGTTTCCCGTGGAAACGTCTCGCGCTGCAAAACGTTGCTAAAATGCATTAATATAATCCCAGTCGTTAAGAGACCGTGACGAAAATGGCTGCGTCAAGAGATCGGAACAGCCAATTCCATATCCGAACTATTTTGTTTCCGTCGCAACGGCAAAGCATCGAGTACCCGCCGATTCGGGCCAGTAATTAATTAGTCGCGGATATTACAAGTAAGAGAACGCGAGCATTGCTGGTAACTGCTGGTAACGTAATAATCAGCTACCGAAATTTCTTCGAGCTCGTAATAAGCCGATATTTAGCTGCTGTTCCGAGGAGAAAGAGGAAGAGAGAGAGCGAAACAAAGAGAGAGAGAGAGAGAGAGAGAGAGAGAGAGAAGGGAGAGGGAGAGAGAGGGCCCTAATACTCTGTGGCGGGTTCAGCTCGCTTATCGTCGGGGTTTCATTCCAGGAAATAGGAAGTTCGCCGATACCCGCAACCATACGACTGTGTCTCGCTTAACGACCCGTCGATTAACCCGTGTAGCGACCCGGCATTATCTGGGAAACGAAATCGGCAGCCCGAAGTCCAAAATCGCCTTTGCCCGCGTGCCCGAGGCCGGTTCCAAGAATTTTCCGTTCTGTTTCGCGTCCCGTTTCTCATCGGCTGCGGCTGCAACGATACCCGGACTCTCCTGACGTTGCCAGGATTTAACGGCTCGCTTGATACCACGGCCGCTAATTTGTTGCCCGCCCCTATAGCCACCCCGGCGCATATTAATCCGCCGAGAAATAATCTCGCGTCCGATGCACTTATCACGTCTGCCTCGCCGATGAACGGTTTTCGCCGAACGAACACGTATGCCCACGATTAAATGTTACAGATCCCGTCGTTCGTACGCTGATCTCCTGCGCTGAAAACGATTTTAAACAATTCTCGAAGCTGCCTCATTAAAATAATCAACGTTCCACCCTCTTACTTTGTTCATTCGCCGGTACATTATTCATTTGTTGTTTTGAGATGTTTTCTAGTTTATTCGAATCGAGCTGAGTAATGGCAGGTAAATAATATCATGTATTTAATGTAATGTGAGTGGTTTGATGTAATGTGAGTGGTTTGGTGTAATATGAGTGCTTTGATGTAAACTGTTTGAACAATGTAGCTTGATGTAAGTAGCGTGGTGTAAGTAGTCTCATGTAAATAGCTTCATGTAAATAGCTTCGTGTAAATAGCTTCGTGTAAATAACCTCGCGTAAGTGTAAATATCTTGGTGTAAATAACTTGGTGTAAATAACTTGGTGTAAATAACATGATGTAAATAATTTAGTGTAAATAACTTGGTGCAAGTAATCTGGTATAAATAACCTGGTGTAAGTAACTTGATCTAAATAACCTAATCTAAATAACCTAAACTAAAATAGCCTAATATAGCCTAAAAAGCCTAATGTAATTAGAAATATGATCTAGCTAATTAAATTGCATGGCAAGTATAAATGATTGTTCTAATTTTCACAGTAACACGTACTTAACTTTTCTTTTAATTAACTATAGTATATAGTACAATGCTAAACCGAACATATTAAGAATAACGCTACCATAGTATTAACATGAGGCGCAAGCATTCATTGGATAAAGGCAATATGAGAAGACACTTTACCGTAATAATTAGAAGAAACATCGATCGAACGAAATGAATACGTTGAAGATAATAACGATGGGATTCTTGAACTCCGCCGACAGATCTCGTTGTTTTGTGTTCCGTGTATCGGTGTCATAAAACCCGGCTGGCTAATAATATGCGAGATAGCATCGATGATTACACGCAGAAATAGATCGAAGAAGTGGGATAAAGTTCCTTTTTCTGGAACACGTTATAACTTTAATAACGCTGCCCGGTGTCTGGCTATTACCGGTTGAATTTACTTCTGGCGGAGCATAGACGATAATGCGGTATTACCTATTTTCCGGTTTGACTAGTCCACGTACGTGGCAATTTGCATTAACTTACCGACAGAAACGAAAACGATGCCATGCCACGGATCATAAATACTCAATGAAGTTTTTAGCAATCATTTCCCGGGGGGTAGCAGAAAGAAAGTAGTTCTGTTCTTACGTGTCGCGAGATGCCGCGAAAGTAATATGGAAATTGTGCTTGTAAGGTTGTAAGGCAGATCGTGTAAAATTAAGATGTGAATAACGTACAATTAAAATTAGATGTGAGATCAAATTTAAAGTACAGTTAAAAAGACGATGATATTGAAATTGGATCTATGATGAAATTAAAGTTAATATTGGAATTAAATATTGGATAAAATTGAAATTAAAATTGAAATTTAATATAAGATAAAAATAAAATTAAGATTATAATTGAATACAATATGAAATTAAAATTAGAATTATAATTAAATGTAAGATAAATAGAAGCAAAAGTCATCCCCTACTTGAGTAGATATATCAACAACAGGAAAAACACGCAGTAAAACCCACTTTGAGCATAAAAGACTCAACTCAATAGAAAACAACAAATATAAAAGAACAATTAAAACGTCAAAATGTTCTGCATACACATCAGCTGTCTCCAAACAATGCATTTTAGGACAAGAACATCCAACTGCATTTAAAAACGATAATCTTACGAAAAAAAACATAGTCACTAAAGACTCTATAATACATGCAACTAAACTAAAATAAACTCTGAATAAATAAGTACAGAATTAATTAAACAAAGAAATTCTCAGGTATCTCTACATCGTCACCATTTAGGTTCAACAACGATGCATTTGTCCGTGACTGCGGCGAACCCGCAGAAACAGTGGAAAAATCGAAATCGCCTAGAAATTACACGTAGAGGGATCGAACGACTGCGAAAGTTCCGACCGCGAAGCACCGGAAGTCCTCCGCATCGCGGAATCAATTGTCCGAGCCACTAACAATTCAGCGGGCAAGTTACGCCGCACACTCCGTAGAGAGAGCCGGGGCGCGCAAGGGTTGCGGAGCGTGCATTATAGTCGATCGACGAGTTCGCGTTGAAACAAAGGCGGAAGGAAAACGGCCGTCTATATACTTGAGCCGCTTAAACCTAGTTCTTCATACATAAGTTCGTAGTTTTTACAAATAACTTCCACCGGCGAACGGGCCCGTTTGCCGGTAATAGAATTTCCCCGGCGCGGGCACGCCGCACAGTGGTCCGGATTGGCGCAAGGTGTGCCGTGGCCCTATAACTTGTCATTCGTAAGAGGTATAAACGCGAAATTTAAATTGATCAATGAAATAATGACAGGTTATGGATTAATTAAGGAAAAATACATTAATTTCATTAGTTATTATTATTATTATTATTATTATTGTTATTAATTTTCTAATTATAATTACAACTATTAATATTATATTTCTTATTATTTCATTATTAAATCTAACGCCTCTGGATCTAATTCCTTATTCTTTTTAGTACACGATTTTATTCGAATGGTGGACATGTACGGATCTGATGTTAAAAGGAGACGATATAGTATATCTCTATTTGTTTCAATCCTAGAATTTTTTCGGGTGTTTCGTGTTCTAATTTGTTTAAAATCTTTGTAAACAAGTACAGTGGATAAGTGTGGTTGTGGTGCAGCACTTGTCGATGCAAATTCGTGTAACACTGAACTTGGATATATAACGTCTTGTTTTAGCCAAATCTTATTTCTTTGTAAAAATCGTTTTTCTAAGTAGTTAGAAGAACGCCATTTTTCTTTTAATTTGAATGCATATTTCCTCAAACAAACTTTTAACATTTCAATATCTATGGTAGGGTTCTGGACTTTTTTAATTATTTTTTCATAGAGATATGAATAATCATTCATATCCCTCTTGTTGTTCCGTAACATAACAAATAAATCTTTATTTGTCCGGAAACCTTCCATTTATATTAAATAAATATCTAAATAGGAAAGAAAGACATTTCATGTACTGAATCGTTATATATTGTAATATATCTTTAAGAGTCTGCATACTTACCAAATAGAAGCAAAACGAAATCCTATATCGACGTACCACAACAAACTTTAAATATAGCTTAAACTCTATATCAGGATAAATAATAATAAATACGAGTAAAATAAAAAACACAAATTATAAAAAATAGAACTTACAAAACACTAATTTACTATATAAAAAATGCTCTGGACATGCTCTGGACAATGCTCTGGAAAAATGCTCAGTGTGAATGCTCAATAGATTCTGATGCACCCAAATGAACCAGCATTCAAAAGAAGGCTGAAAAAGTCTTATCGAAATCATAACAGAGACAATGTTCTATTATAATCTAAACAGTTCCTTCGAATGAGGCGGATGTTTAGCTTTTCTCTTCACGGAGTTTGGAGATAGGCGCGCTGACGCGTCAGACGTTAGGAACTTTAAACAAATATAATTTGAAAAGGTGGACGAAGGTGGAATAGTTTCTTTTTTAGCCGTTTAGAGGAAGCTGTCCTGAATATATTCCAATTTGTTACAGGCTGGGATTCGTTGGGACTTGCTAGATATTGTCTACCGAAAATAAAAAATTTGAAGAATTTGTAACAGTTTATTTGACAATATTTTTCCAGCACATTTTTTGTGAAAATTATTATTACAGGAATGGATTTTAATCGCAAAAGGTTCCCCTTTAATGCAAAAAAAGTTTGAAATCAAAATATTAAATGGTTACGTCACAACATCGAAAAGAAGACAGGCAATTATTTTTGACGAAAACCACTATTCTTAGGAAGTCCGACTTTAAACCATTATTTCTATTACAAAATTGTATTAAATCATGCAAACATTTTTATTTTCGAGGTAGGTGGACATTTAAGAAGTAGTATATATTCAATTTAGATCGATATTCGAAAGTTCATTTTTTGGTCAAATGGCACACCTTGCGTCAATCCGGACCACTGTGCGCCGGGGCAACACAACTTTAATCCGGACCGGCCGAGGAAAGTTTTAAACCTTCGGGTAATCTCGGGGTCCCGATCGGTTCGAACAATATCAAGGGAACGCGGATACTGTCCCGCGGTACAGAGACGCGAACAAGCCGGACACACGGGGACGCTCTGTCCTCCTCCTCCTCTAGCAGAGTTTGCATTCTTAAGCGACGCCCTGCACCGCGCGCGTTTTCGAGTCACTCGAACACACGAGAGTATTTGCGGAGATCAATATTTGCAGACGGTCACCGGCGGCGTACGCGGCTACTCCCGAACGGCGAACCCGCGGCAAAGGGGGCGGCCATAAATACATTAACCCTTAAAGGCCACCGGCAACCAGACCTTTTACCTCTTTACATATTTTTTTCAGAGCCCTCGCCAGGCCGGAGCACTTTCATTTTTCATGCAATTTCCCCAGCCGGGCCCCGCACGGCCGGCCTCGAAATTTAAACGCGCCCGAACGCGACCACTTTGCGCGAATTATTATCCCTTCGCCGGGTTGTTTAACCCCCCCGCCCCTGAATTTTAATCGGCCGCTTAACGATTCCCGATACCGACCGACCAATTCCGAGGGATCCTTCGCGTCCCGGTTCCGGAATTCGCCGAATCTCGTTCCAGGCCCGGCGGAGGATTTTTCGTTGACGGACACGCTCGACCGGAGCTCGATGGTTCTTCGAGTTATTTCAAGGGGCTGCTTTCGCGTCTCGGAAAAATCTAGAGCACGCGGTCTATAACATCGGATATTACGCGGATAAGTTATTCGCGCAGAGATAGTCTCCCTATTTCTGTCGAAGCTGCATGGAATACACGGTTTAATAATTAATGCTATCTTGGAAATCATTTATGAATTTATTTCACACTGTTTATTTCACTATTTCAAATAGTTACAGCATTGGCTACTAGAAAATGATAAACCGTTGCATAGAGGTTAACATTCAGCGATTAAATTTTTTAAAGTCCCGGTTTTTAGAATATCGGCTTAAGAAATTGCTGAACAAGGCTCAACATTATAACAAACACAATCGATAAGGCAATTATGAAAACGATCCGTCGTCCTGGGATTACCAATAGTAATATTACAATTATATAATAAAAATATTATAATCATATAATAGGAATATTATAATCATATAATAGCAATATTATAATGATACAATAGTAATTGAAAAAATGTTGTTTTATATGATTTTATATTTATTTATTTATTTACTACATTTGCCAATGTTATATTTATATATCTTGAATCTTTATTACTACTCATTTGTTATATATTTTCTTCCTTAAGCGCCCGCAAATAGCAGTGGATTCGTAATTACCCCCGGGTATTCTATATAAGCCCGGGGGAACATTTATTGATCAAATAAATTTTCGTAGACAGCGAATTTTTGCGCGGAATAAAAACAGTCAGCCGCGATGGTGTAAAACAAGACACGCTTCTGCGTTCGTTCGCGTTAAAAGCCTGAAGGGTGGCCCGACGAATAATTAAAGAGCGAGCCGCGGCGATTGGTTTTCGCCTAAGCGTGCTCGTAATAGGATTCCGGGACTCGGTACTGAGATAATCGAGGGTTGTCGGATTTTTAATAATGCAGATTCCGAAGTCGAGTCAAGCGGGCAGCCGATCCGCGAGAGGATCGATGCGTCCGAGTTCGCCGTGTTGCGCGCTGCGAGCCGTCCAAATGGATGTTTATTTTTGAACATTTGTACGCCGGTCGGCGGACTATGCGTTTATCCTAATCCCTCGCGCGGCTCGGCCGCAGAGTTGTGGAACGTTCGCCGGCCGGCGATCGGTGTATTTATGGAAACACAATTAAGTCTGTGCTCGCCGATTCGCCGCCGTAAAAATCCAAGCGAGAAGAATCAAAATTGAATTCGCGATTGAACCTTCGTCGGAGAAGATTCCGTAGTTCGCTCGCTATTTTTAATAAAAATGGTTTGTGTTTACTTAATTTTATTTTAACTTGTTTCAGAGATAAAAGAATTTCTTAATTCTAATACTTTAATGTCTTGTAAATTAAATTCTTAATTGTAAGTAGAATCACTTTTCCAAGCAATGAAATTGTACACTCTTTTGTTCTAATTGTCTGGACGTGTTCAATAATATATTTAATCCTTTGCACTCGAAGTCGTTCCAACTATAATTATAAAATAACTTTACTGACACATAGCATTTCGAAATCTAATTTTTGATAATATAAAAATTATTTTGAAACGTTCTGTAACAATTTTAGTGATGCCAATCGAGTGCAAAGGGTTAATATTTGTATGAAGAAATAATTGTATTGAGAATAATTGAATAGCGTGAGACAGCTAATTTTCTACGAATTAGGTTGCGCAGCATATCTAATCACAATTACAGTAGAAAGTCGTGCCCCCAACTCCGGCGTCGCCAAAATGGAATCGCATTGCGATCTATACGTTTTATCGTTGCAGTATAAAATCAAGTTCAGAGCGGCCGGCAATGGCCGCTCGCTCCGAAATCTCGGAGTCGACTCGTAATTTCGTGTTACGAGCGGCATCAGAGCGGTATCCATAAATGCTCCATTACAGGCGGGCGAAACTTTCACTGTTCCGCGTAATGTATTCCACGTTTTCAAATCAAATTCGTGTCATCGCGAGTATTTCCTCTGATACACGGCCGGGAAGTGCTCTCGTATAAACCTCGGCGATTTTCACTGTTTCGGCGTAACGTGTTCCAGATTTGAAAAGCAAATCGAGTTACACGGCGTTTCTCTGACATCCGGATGGTGTAAGTACCCTCGTACAAACTTGCCAATTTTCACTATTTTATAGAACACACTCGACATCTGTCCGCGGGACCCGTGACATTTGCAAGAATCGCCGACAAACCGGCCTGACGCGTTCCACCGGCCATCCCGGTTTCGGAAAACTGTCCGCGCGATTTCGACGGTCAAAAGAACAATTGGATTTTCCGGGACTGATTCCGCGAGCAGGAACGCCGCAAGTCGCGTGCTTCGATTATCGAAATATCGTCGCTTAAACCACCGATCACTGGCGCCACGTAATATTTCAATTCAAGTAATTTTTAAGTTTGTATAATTTATTTTTTATAAATACGTAAATTCTATACACTATAGTTCAATTTTAGAGTTCGTCGCTAGCGTATAGCACTGTAATCGTGCCAGCGCGCGGACGTCGTTTAGAAAGCTGAACGGACCAGAACACGGCCAAAATGGCCGCCGACCGAAACTACCCTAATTTCTATTACAAACGAAGAGAAACACCCGAGCGATCCGGTACTCCATCGCGTCGAAAAGTGTATCGTATCGGTCGATAGAATTCGTAACATTCGATTGCGGCCGGGTTCCTCGCGTCTCTTTTTAAAGCAGGAAATTGGTGTAAGCTCGGCGACGGTCACCGGTGGCCGGCACGGAAAACCCGCCGCACGACGAATCCGGCGTAAAACTGCGGCGTCCTCGAGGCCCGCGCGCACGAAACACATTATTTCGGGGCAAATTGAGATTCAATAATTTCAGCGGGGGCTTCGAGCACGGAATTGGGTCAACGATACCCCGGCAGAATTTTCGCGGCAACTTTGTCAAGCCGGTCTACTCGAAACGGTTCCCGGCTGAATTGCGACAGTCGACACACTCCGTTAATCAACCCGGTGAAATGCAAAGCCGTCCCCGTACTACCACCACCACCACCACCACCGACGACGACGACGACGTCGACGACGATACCTCGCCTGCTCGACAAATAAAAATCCGTCGCGAGTGGACGGTCGACACAATGCTTCGGTATTGACCTTCGCGGGAAAAGCCCCCAACCCCCTGCCCGTGTTTTGCCCATAACGTTTATAAAACTAGCGCGGCCGCGCTCCCAATCACGAAACGGAGAAACTCAATTATTTGAAGAGACAAGCAATTAACCTATCCCGGCGAAAAAAAGAGTCGAACAACTCGCCCGCGCCGCCGTTTGTGCACATTCGTAAAACAACTTGTTCGCGGCGCTAAATAAATCGAACTGGGTCACTTATAGGTCGGCCATTGAAGTCTCGCGGGCAAAGAGTAGCCTGATTAGCGATTTTAGCTTTTGATAACGATTGTAGCATGTTGGTTGTTATAAATTATTATAGATTAACTCGTTCGTTACTGTGGATTGTTTGACATCGTTATTACAGATTATGTTACGGAATATTTGATTATGTTATAAAATATATTGTGTTATAGAATTATCTTATAGAATTATATTACATCATAGAACATTACATTATTACTATTATTTATGACTCGTTCGTTATTACAAATTGTTACAGATTAGTTATAATCTCATTGGATACTATAAATTATCACAGACTGGCTATGAATCGTCACTCATTACAATTAATTTATAATAATATGAAATCATGTAAAATAATATAATTTATATAATAATATAAACAACATAAATTATATAACGATATAAAATAATATAAATCATATAATAATTTAATTTCTAATAAAAACTACATATAACTAACGAATAATAATCGTCACTCACTAAGACTCTATTTTTACACTTTATACTTAACCACTATGCTTAAATTTTGTACTTTAACGAAGGAAATCAACGGGGGAAGTCGATTTCAAGCAAGATTCGAACGGAACCTGTTCCCGAACGAACTCGGAGGAGATTTAATTTTATATTTCAATCGTATCTCCTCTCGTGCCGCTGGTTATAGAACACGTTACACAATTTGGACTTGACATAATGAAACGAGCCTGCCCGTGACAGAAAATGATCGAGCGAATTCAACAGTTAAATAGCTATTAAACATGCAGGCCTTGGATCTGAGGAACAATGACCATTCAAGAGGAATTAATCAATGAGAATATCTGCATTGTTTCTCTCACTCGATCGAACGAAGATAATTAATGGAACTATGAACGTTGAAGACTGTTATATCATTTCTTTGTTGTCTGTCTGTTCGAACAAGGGGCTCATCATTGACTACTGGAGAAACATGAAACTTTTGTAGACGCTTCGGAAGCGATCGAACGTCGATGAAAATAAAATACGTGGCTCGATAGTCTGCGCGAAAATTCGCATTTTTAAAACGTACAATATGATCCTATCGATACGTCAACCATTAACTGACACGATAAGTATTTATCAATCTCGAGAAATTCATAAAATCAAATCGAATTAAAATTGAAAGGCGAGGTCCTGCGACATCGATTATTACTAGCGAAACTGTGCGAAAATTAATTTAATACTCTAAGCAAATAAATTTATCATCGAGTCATTATTAGTAATACCGATTCAATTTAACGTTACCACTACTGGTGACAATTAAAACAATGGTCACCGAACGAAGATTAAAATCTGTTCGTTCAACGGTAAACGAAACAAAAGAATACAAAAATGACCCCACCCTGTCGACGATCCAAAAATCATTCTACCCGGCGAACCGAACCGCCGCAACGCGTCCTCCGTCACTATTTCATCCATTGACGACCCGAATCGAGGTACTTGATCGACAACCGCGGGAATTCCCGCGAAACCTCGCGGCCCGACCAAAAATCATCTATCTATCTCGGCCGAACAACCGAGCCATCAATTAGCCCGCGAACACACTTGACAGAACAGGACCCCAGAAACCCGATCCGACAGCGAAACCTTCACCATGAACCCGCCGGCTGCCGCGCCACTCGCATTCCTCTCGGTGGTAGCCTAATTAAGTCCGTAGTGGCGCGTCGATCGACGCGATCATCAGATCTCGATAGGAAAAACCGAGCAGAGGCGGGCGAAAGCAGGGAAAGCGGGGAAAAAAATAAGTAGAGGTAAGTAGAGGAAAGCAGAGGCGAGTAGAAGGATGTGGAAGCGAGTAGAAGCGAGCAGAAGCGAGTAGAAGTAAATAGAGGCAAGTAGAAGCAAACAGAGGCAAATAGAAGCAAACAATGGCAAGAAGAAGCAAACAGAGACAAGAAGAAGCAAACAGAGGCAAGAAGAAGCAAACAGAGATAAGCAGAAGCAAGTAAAAGTAAGTAGAAACAAGTAGATGCTAGTAGAAGCAAGCAGAAATAAGCAGAAGCAAGTAGAAGCGAGCAGAAGCAAGTGGAAGCCAGGTCCGCCTAGACGAGACCGATTTCCCTTTCGGCGAGGGTAAGGGTCGGAGCGGGTCGACTCGAGTCTCGGGCCGGGCCGAGGTCGGGCCGAGGTCGGGTCTCGGGCCTCGGCGCGTCGCAACGCGTGCTGGATGCTGGCGGGTTCGGAGCGAACCGCTGGAACCCGCGTGTCCCAGGGTGGAGTCTGCTTGAAGAGCAACGTAGGAGAGCCTTCTAGGCGGGCGGCGTTGCGGGGGTGTAGGTGCTGCTGCGCCCTCGGGCAGACCGCGAATCCCGGATCGATCTCCCCCATAGCTATGACGTCATGGCCGACCCACTCTCGCGACGCCACCCTCGTTCACCGAGGCCCTCGCATCCCCACTGTCCCGCAGTTCCGCAGCACCGCAACTCCAGCGACCTAGCCATCCAACCTTTCCCTTCTCCGCTTCCGGCTTTCTCCAGCTTTCTCTCTTCCTCCAGCTTCCTCCAGCCTCCTCCAGCCTCCCCGTCTCCCTTTCTCTTCCTCTCTCTGTTACTCCAGCTACGTTACTCCCTGTATCTATCTCTCTGTTCATTCAGGTCTCTCTTTCTCTCCCACTATCGGATAGATAGTTTCTATATATATAGTAGATAGATACTTCTCTGTTACTCTCGCTCTCTCTCTCTCTCTCTATCTCTATCTCGCTCTTTGTACAGGGTGGCCAGAAATGTTGGGACCAAAATTCTATCGCGTCACTGAGGCGAAGTGAAAAATTTTCGTATAAACCGAACATGCTTTATTGGAGAGATATTGTTTGAAAGAAATTTATGATTCTTTCTGGTAATTATAAATAGACTGGCGGTTTCATAAATTTATAATAAAAGTCAATTAATGAAGCATAGAACAACGATAACATCGACGGAATTTGAAGATGCTGTTGGGCCAGTTTCGAGTTATTCAAGTAATCATGGAACGAGATAAAATCACTGTAGTTTTTAGTTTTACTTTACATAAAAATCCGTTAATAAAGTGTTACTTTAAAAAAAATGATCTTCTTTATTTTTGCAAAAACTGTGTCCGAATAACTTCGTTCAGTTCGAAGCTAAGAATATTGTGATCTATGGCTTATTTTCTTTAGAGGTAATTTTCTTGCAGGTATCGAAGATCATCGTCATTTCATCAACCCCTATATTTTATAACGCACCACTGTGGAGCACATCGTGCGAAGTTCAAAATATTTATAGCCTCTTACTATTTCAAAAATCGACTTTTCCATCCCTGGTTACGAGACGTAGAGTATTCCTCCAGGTCTCTCTCTCTCTCTCTCTCTCTCTCTCTCTCTCTCTCTCTTTCTCTTTCTCTCGCCATCTGTCTCTGTTTCTAAAGCAGCTCTTTCTCTCTCCCCGTTTCTCCAGGCTCCTCTCGCTCTCCAGAGCCTTCTCTCTTGGTCTCTGTTTCTCCAAGACCCTCTCTCCCCCTATTCCTCCGAGTGCCTCTCTCTCTCGAAGCCACCCTAGGCCGGACCACCGACCCTGGAGCCACCGACCCTGGAGCCGCCGACGTGCACGCCAATATCGTCTGCCGACTGCACCGCCGTCCCTCATCTCCTCCGGCGAACCCTGCTTGGATTTATCCTAAACTTCTTGTTTTTTTTTCACCCCAGCCAGAGCCGAAGAAGTAGCAGCACAGTCGACCGATGACGCCGTAAAGCTTCCCTAGCGCCGCGTCAAGTAGAGAACGACGAAGGCCAGCCAATGGCTTTGCGATCCGTCTGCGCCCCGAAACTCTACCCTTCTCCCAACCGCCTCGGACCCCGTTTCGCGCGCGATCGCACCGCGATAGGACCCTCCTTCTCCACCCCCCACCCCACTGTCCCGCGTTAATGGAACGGATTCGGATTTTCATATTTTAACGCGTCGGGGACAGCGGACTTGCTTCGGGCCTCCGAGGTCTGGCTATTGCTTACGGAATGAGGAATTGGTCTGGGACGCGGCGAGGATTAATGATCGTTGTAACCGCTGCTTTTGAATCAGCAGCGATGCGATCACGCGCGATCCCTTTTATGCTGGTTTCTCCAGAGCGATTTTTAACAGTGATTTTTCACAATAATCTGTGAGTTTTCTTAAACGCCTTCGATTTAACGCTTTAAGCTAAATATAAGAATGATTCTGATTATATAAAGATCAAATAAGCCTAACTT
Source organism: Augochlora pura (assembly GCF_028453695.1). Classification (NCBI taxonomy): domain Eukaryota; kingdom Metazoa; phylum Arthropoda; class Insecta; order Hymenoptera; family Halictidae; genus Augochlora; species Augochlora pura. The sequence goes on from NC_135780.1 coordinate 1,201,151, forward strand.
GCATAAGATTGTATCAATACACATTTTATAAAACATAAATTATTTATCTAGAAAAGCGTTCGTAAAATGCAATATGAAAATTACCCCAATGATCGACAATTGATTTTACAAAGAGAAAAAGGCGGAAACATATTATTATAACTACAGCGTCTTGAAATTCCTGTAGAAAATTGTCACGTAGCCGTCTATTTATTATTTGTTCCAGGGAATTGTTTAGTATACAAAATTCTGGTAGAACCTCGCTAAAACGAATTTTAAATTTACCCAGTTTTTTCCAGATTTTTATATGCCGCCGGTCCCATGAAAATCCACTGGTTACGAGACGTCTTAGCAGCGTACGTAACAAGTGCAGTGACACGTGCTATCAGTGGCCTGCGCGGTTTAAACGTAAAGCCTCGTGAATTTAGCGTGACAGTGAACGTATTAAAGGGCGGACATTTTTTATCTTCTGAATCATGCCGCGATATTTTAGGAGAACCTCGCCCTAAATGTATTTATCCGGGCCGTGCGATAAACTTTCCGTGAAAATGTCGTCTTCCTCTACTGATAAAACAGATTGTTACATAAATTATTGTATTCCATGCCAGTTTAATTTATCGTATTTTATGCTACTCCATTTTATTTTATTTTGTTTTGGTTAGCTATTTTATTTTATTTTATTTTCTTGCCTTATTTTACCTATTTTATCTTCTTATCTTATTTTACCTATTTTATCTTTTTGATTTATTTGAACTATTTTAATTTATTTGATAGTCTGACTTTGCCTGCTTTACCTATTTTATTATTTTGTTTCACGTTATCTATTTTATTTTACAGCACGCAATGTACGTATAATCAGATCAATAAAGTATGCTGCATTAAACAGTTATTCCTTCCAGCGCAGCAGCAATTAATTATACTCGCAAGAAACGCATCGAATAATTCCCAGCAACCCCTATGATTCGAAAAGCTAATACGCCCGATAAAGATTATACGCGGCGACCCCCGTGGCCGGTCCTCCACTTGCAGAAACTATAGCAAGAAACGCATTCGATAACTCCGGGACAGGTCGGATAGGAAAAAGGTTTTTCTCTCGTCGCCGATAAGAGTTCGTCGTGGATAGTCGCCGAGCAGCAATAATTATAATTCCGAAGACTTAATAATTCCATTAATGCTCCTTCTGTAATTACAATTAAAATAGAAAAGTTCGCGAGATTCTCACGGTCTCCCGGCACCTAATGAGTCCGAGAATTCGAATAGCTGAATTTTCTCCCGGGTATCCCGCAATTAGTTCAATATTAACTCCGTGTTTGCAGGCGATCCAAAAAACAATTACAAGGCTTGATCCTAGTTTATTCGAACTTGCACGCGATCGTTCTCCCAGATAAATGATTGCGCGCTCGTTAGTATTCACCCTAAGAGATCGCACAATATTAAGTAGGCGTGTGAGAGGAAGAACCGGAGACCCGCTTCCGGTCTGCGGAATCTCACACTCGGCTCGCGTAAAAACTCTCTCTCTCTCTTTTTCTCTTTCTCTCTTCTCTCCTTTTCTTTTTCTGTCTCTCCGTCTTCTCTCTTTTCCTCTATCTCTCTTTTTCTCTTTGTCCCCCACCGCTCTTCCTGCCACACCGTCGCTCGGCGACGGTACGTATTAGCTTGATTAACAAGATATCGGATCTTTCAACGGAACGTTAAGTCATACCGTGTTTACGCAATGCCTTGCGAACAGTGAATCATCTTCGATTACATTTCGCCGGTTCGGTCATTTGCACATTCCATTAGCGTGAAAGCTTCCGTTTTTTGCCCGGGAGAAAGACTCGCGCGCGCGCGCGCGCGCTCCAGCATTTTTAATATCGTTTGGTACGCGCCTCCGAATACGACTTTTCCGTTCTACGAATTTTTCTGAAAGCCGACGGAAAAAAAGGGAACGGAGATTCGATGGAAGATTATAGTCGCCTGCGACGATCTTCTCCGTTGCTGGTTAAGAAACCAGAGCGGACCGAGAGAAACGTTTGTTCCGCTCGCTATTGGACACGCGGGATTACGAACGAAGCGTAGGGTGTGTCAATTACTTCGACGAATTACTGAGATCGGTTCTAGGTTAATAATTCTATAATAAAAATGTGAATATGTGAAACATTCGATGCAAAACTGTTTAGCATTATTTATTTGTTTTTAAATTATTGGAAATGATGTTACGCGAAAGGGAAAAGAAAATCATTTGTAAAAGATTTTAGGTTAAGACGTAACACGTGATTTGTCGTGGAGGGTTCATAGAAAATAAAAATAGGAGTAATATGGAAATTTCTTTTATTTATTGAATTATATGACAAATAAATATATATCTACGGTGTAGTGTATTATTGCTTTTCTGTGATTTGATCGATGTCATTAATTTAATAATTACCGATATCCTATAGTAATAATATACATATAATAATAATAATCACCTATATCTTATCATAAAGATATATAATAATAATTCAACAGTATTTATAATGTAATCATGTTATTTTTAAATATAACTAAAATTATTTTAAGGTCACAATAATCAGGGAAGAGCGCAGTGAACGACATACCTGCGCAATTCACGTTCGCATTCTCGCTGCGTACGCGGAGGGACACCCGGTACGTTGAACCGCGGATCAGATGGAGCCAGCGGCATAAATTATTCGACGCAGCCATACATAACTGTCACGGTAACACGCATTTTTTCCGAAAAATCCGCGGCATCTGACCTGGATCAACCGTGCCATAAATCAAACTTGTTGGACGTTAATAAATAAAATAAACTAAATACGACATAAATCAGACTGCGCGGCGATAACAAAAGACGGTTTTACAAAACTACCGACTATTATTCTTCCGGCGACTTCCGCGCGTCACACCCCGGACGTTTCTATTTATTTGGTAACGGGGTTCCGCGAACGGTTCCAGACGATCGTGGATTAGGGGCGGCGTTAGACGTACAAAGAGGTTCCTAATGATCCCGGTTAATCCGGAGCGCCGGCGAATGAACGAAAATCGGCTGAATCGATGCGAGATTTTTCACACGCGAATCAGTTCGCAATTGGGAACCGATCGATGGAAGCTCGTTACTCGATACGTAGGCTATAACAGCGGCGAGCGCCGAGCGAATAGAATGAGGATCATTTAAGCCGATCGGGACTTTCAATTTATGGACTCACCTGGAGTTTTAAACTTAGGCACCCGTGGGAAGCGACAAGATCATCGGAACTCTTCCTCTCTCTCTCCCTTCCTTTCTTTCTATGTCGCTTTCTCTCTCTCCATCTCTCCATTTCTACATCTCTTTCCCTCTATCTCTCTATCTCCCATTTCTCTTTCCCTCTATCTCTCCATTTCCACATCTCTTTCCCTCTTTCTCTTTTCCCCGGTTTCTCTTTGTCTCCCCGCCATTCTTTTCGATTCTCTCTCGCTGTCCGCGCCTCACCTTGACCCATTTCCGAGATTGCCGCGACACGAGACGCGTTTGAACCCTTCTGCAGAAAATACCGGGAGCCGGGGGAAAACGGAGGAACACGGTCCCCGTTTCAACTTTTTCAGCGCGTTGTCCGCGCATAAAGACGGCCCCGGCAACTTTTTCAGTAGGTTTTTAACGCGGACACCCGGCAGAAACGTGTCGGGGGGCTTTTTCCCCGGGCTTGCCCGGGCGAAACTGTACGTTAGCGCGAACGATAACGACACGGCCTTTCCACCGGGGTTAATAAAGTATACGCGTTTCGGGGGATGCATTTTTCGTTCGCCGCCGCGCCGAGATTTCATAATTCGAAAGTGTCCTTTCCAACGGACCCGGCTGCTCCGCCGATGACTGTGCCAGCCCAGCGGCCAGAAATGGAGCGGGCTTCTCTCCGTCGAAATCGTAGAACTTTCAACGGGAACGAGATAGAGAGATGACTCGGTTCCCTTTCTTTCTTCTTCTTCTTCTTTTCAAATTAAACTGGAAACGTTCTCGGGAAAATTATGGAGGGACAATTTTCGACATTGAACATTTACGTTGAATTTGACGGGGCTCGATCGAATTTCGGTTCATCCATTATGCATGTCGACATTTTTCGAGCGATTTTAAAATGTAGCTTTCGCGATAAAATTTTGGTGTACCCGTTGCGCGTCGCGCGATCGTTTTTGAGTGGTTTTAAAACGTTCGTGCCAGGCGAACGTATGTTTTTTTGATCGCACAATGCTGTGTTAGATTCGCGACGATCGGTTTAGATGAATGGACGGAATAGAATACGATGTAACCAGTTTTCGGTGATACTTTAATTTGATGTTCATAAACCGAGTTAAATGTAAAGGCGATATTAGAATTATGAATTTGTTATGGGAATAATTAATTATTAAACACTATTAGAACTATAAATTGAACTTTAATCAGAACTTTAATTATTTAAAGAAAGGTATAAAATACGTCCTTTTCATTTAAGATATTTCAGGTAACTAACACGAATCAATTCAACAAAAACAATAACGATCAGAAGAGATTCGATAAACCATCGCATGCCTTCACATCTTAAACATATTCGGTGGTAAATAATAATTTGATTGATTTTTGCATTTCAACTTATTTGTTGAAATTCAACAGGCGATAATAAGAATAAGAATTTCGTAATTAGCGATTAATTGACAGGATGCGATTAAAGAATTAAGATATATAAAACATATATAAAAATTGGAGGATTAAATTGGAAGGCTTAAATTGGCAGAATTAAATTGAAAGAATTAAATTGAAAGAATTAAGTTGAAAGCATTAAGCCGGACGAATTAAACTGGAGGAATTAAAATGCTTCCCTCAAAATCATCCGCATATTCAACGAACATAGCTGTCCGTATCGATCGACAATTTTATTACCGGAAAAACACAACAAGCCGCGTGCAACGGATAAACCAGACCGCCGACAAATGAGAGCTGCGTAGAAATCTGAACGCAATCCAATCTCGGCAGAAGGCGGTGCGCGGAAGTGAACGCGCGACACGATGCCCGAAAGCGAAAAGAAAGTCTGTTCGCCCGGAATTAATTTCGCCCATGGCCGAGATTATTCTTCACCTTTTGATAAATTATTCAAACGGCGAAACCGCGTGGCTCGATGACGGCTACAAAAATATCAGCTTGTGCCCGGCACCGTAGCCTCTCCTTAGCCGTTCGATGAGAGGCGGCATTATCTGCGAATTATACTTGCATACGGTCGGAAAGTTTTCCGGAGTAATCCAACGGACGATTCGCAAGTTGCGAGCGCGAGCGCGCGCGCGCGTTTACGAGGAACCGCGAAAGTAAAACTTAGGGCACCTGCTGCTTCTCATTACCGGTAATATCTCGCTCCGTCGATGGTGGCTCGCCCTTGCCTCCGATAACACCGCGGCCCCCCCACCGTGGATTTTACATTCCCAACAAAGCCATAACAAGGTATTAACGTTAACCTATTAATAATTCAACGAAAGTGTTGTTTTGCGCGGCCGAGATTTCGCGGCGCGGATACAAAAGCTCGGGTCCCGGGTTTGGTTTGCTGCGAAATGGAAGCTGAAAATTTTAAACACTCGGCCGCGGCACGAGATGAATCTGAATCCGGAATAACCGGCGCATATGGGTTTACGAACACTTCGCCGGGGCGAGCCGCGGCGATTTCCATTTTACTTCTTACGCGCGGCCCGATAAATAATCCACTGTCTCGGTGGAATTCATTATTGAACGCGCGCATTCGACGGTGTTCGGTATATTTTACCTGACGAACGAGCACAATTTTATTCGAACATTTTATTCCGAATATTCGTCGAATAACGTCGTATTCGAAGAATTTATGCGAGACGTTAATCGAATAATTTATTCGGTATGGTATAATTTTGTATGTAACAATGTTACAATTAATTTTGTATAATGTTATAATATTCGAATATGATTTTATTTTATACTTTTTATACTTTTATAAGAAGAATTACTCGTTATTAATGATTACCTTTCGATCTGTTCATTTATCGTTCATTTATGCTATTAAAATTGTTCAAGGTTCTAGAAGTGCAATCGATCCATTTCTAACAACAAAAGTTCCTTTACATAATAACTATATTAATACTTGTACGATTATTATTCATGCATTATCTCGTACATCGTTGCAAGCTTATCAGTTATAAAAACAAATCATTCTCGTGCCAAAATGACGGTAAACTTTTTGCGGTAGCTCGAAAACATTTCGGCAATGTACGCGTGCGAATAAACAGATTTTCGCTTATAAATAAATTGAGAATTACCGTTCGGTGTGGAACAGTTTCGGTAATAATCAGATGAGGTGACAAAAATTTGCATGGACATCGTCGGTCGCTTCGCTTGACAAGATTAATGCGGTAAATAAACAATTCCCGCCGACCGACCCAACATGGCGCAATCATTTAACGAATGCCACTGATTTGCCGTAATTATTCAAGCCGATTTCATTTAATTCATTTGCAATAATCACGCGCGCCGAATTAAACGGCGCTCTTTCGACTTGGTGGCCGATGTAAGCGACGTTTCCGGTTCTTATAAATCTTATTATTTATTTCTTTGTGCGGCTAATTAACTTCGCTCTTTTGCTATTCGTCCATTAATAAGTGTATCGAACATTTCGCTGTAAATCGATGCAGAAATTTTAGATAGTGCAATAATTTATTAGCTTCGATAATGCGTTAATTCATTCATTTTGATAGTACATTAATTTCTAAATTTTGACGGCAAATTAATTTATTAATTTCAACAGTGCATGAAATTTTTGGTTTCAATTTATTATTCATTTTATTTTAGTCTCATTGGTGCACTAATTTATTAGTTTCTATAGCATAAATTATAAAGTTTAAATAGCATATTAATTTCTCAATTTCTATAGTATATTTCTAAATTTTAACAGTAAATTAATTTATTAGTTTCAATAGTGCATACATTTTTTAGCTCTAATTTATTATTCATTTTTTTTCAGCCTCAACGGCGCATTAATTTATTCGATTCAATAGTAAATTAATTTTTCAGCCTCGGTAATGCATTAATTTCTTCGTTTAATTTTTCATTTCCAACGCTGCATTACTTTCTTAATTTCAATGCTGCATTAATTCGCTGCTTTCGATAGCGGATCCATTCAATGCATGCGCATATTGCGAAGATCTCGCAATTCAAGGATTTCGCGAGCCGATCGAATGCGCTTCTTTGTCCGGTGTAAAAACCGACGAAAACAGCTGCATCGAAAGTTAATTATATACAAATATACGTACATGCGCGCCAGATATTTCCATTCTTCGTAAATCGCGCAGCGATTTTCTTGCGTATCGCGCGGCCAATTGATTATCAATCAGCAATATAATATGCACAGCAACAATTCCGGCGTTGTTTAATAATTGCGCGCTTGTCTCACTGCGGAATGTACGATCATCAGAATGTACGTATCATTGAAGAAGCCGTGTACGAGCGGGGGCCGAGTAAAATTTCGCGTGTTTTTGCGATCGGAATATATCATTTAACGACAGCATAATAATGCGGCGGTGTGGACCGATAACTAGGTTGCGGATGTTTATGCAAACTCGCAATTTCGACGCGCGGCATCGGGAACAATCGCTTCGCAGAAGTCCCTTGTAAAACCCTTTATTAAATTAATAAAAACAGCTCGAATATCGCGCGAACTTTCACCGCGACGCTCGTTTCATTGCGTCGCACGTTAATGGGCCCATAAAACGATCCCTTGTAATTAATAACTTATTTGTTTACAGCGACGAGACGCACTGTTACAAAAGCGACGCGTAGGTGGCGCAACTTCCGAGCGAGTTTTAATTTCCATTAAAATCGCAACTTATCTCGTAAATAAAATCTTGCGTCGCGATATTGCGGCCCTTATTAAAATGTTCCGCGCTATTATCGACCGTGCCGGATCGCGAAATGTTCGCCGAATTGTCGAGCGAAATATTATGTAAAAGTGTAAATGTCGCGACTCGGTGGAATTCCAATTTCGTGGACCGTGTTATTAGGAAACACGGTTCCGCTATATTTCCAAAAATCCCCTTTCGCGCGGGAGAAACGGATGACGTTCATATAATTTTCAGCGAAATAAGGGCGTGTCTGGTGTATTGAATTAGCCAAAGAGTGAATTATGCTGCCGGGCCATTAAATCATAATGGCAGAAATTTACGTAATGAAATGAAGAAGATGTCCGCCAAGTCGTAAAAAGCTGCGTATTACCTAGGAGATGATTGGACATTATACCTCGCGAAATTTCTCCCCTCCTTGTTCAAGCTGTTATTTACGCTCCCATAAACAATAATTAATCAAACTGTTACGCGCCCGTTCGCCCGTGCTTTACCGGCGTAATTTTTGATGGCGCAATCCGCGCCGGAGAGCACTCTTCCAGGGCCGAATTTATTAACTATTATAGCGTCGAACCTACGCCGCGGCGAGATTCGAAATCGAATCACAAGGCACAAAGGATCTTCCGCGTATTCGTAAATCGCATGACCCTACAGTCGAAAATCATGCAAATTGTTTTAATACGTTTGCCAACATATTTATCCGCGAATTAATATCGAAACGTTGCGGTTCGATCGCGCCGTCTGACCATAGCTCGATGGTACTACTTGTGAATGCCGCTGATTAGACCGCGCGGATTTCGCGCGTTCACAAGTGAATATTTATGTAAAATTATGGTTAGATCATACTATTTATTAAATATTAATTTATATTTAAATATTACGAATACACACATTTTATTTCGCACGACATGCGATGACGTTTTTCTATTAGTATAAAATTTTTGTTACGCAGTTTCCACTTATTTCGTCGCTGGCTGCTCAATTTTGCGACAATTCCCGAAACAGCCGGGATAACAAACGATTCCGCCGGCCAATATTTTACGATTCCAATTACTTTGCTCAGATCTCGAAATCTATTTCAATTTCCTTCGGCGCAAAACTGAAAATACCGGCGAATTCATTTTGCCCGCGGATAATATATACTATATACATCGCGCAACAAATCAGCGTTACTGATTTCGACCGAAATTCAATTAATTCCTTTCTCGGGCATCGGCGCTTCTTTCCGTCGTTATTTTTTCAACTTCGCCGCGCTGTTTTTCCCGTCGTTGTTTTTTCAACGAAATTCCGCTGATTATGATCTATAACAGCGGACTCAAAGGGTAGCGTTGCCGTTGCCATCGAACAAAATGTTTTTGGGGACCGGCTGGCAACGCGATCGGGGCCGTATTCTTTTGTCCGGCAGCGTTTTCATTTCGGAAATGCTATTTGCTAAATGCGCCTGCGTTACAGTGTTTGGCTCGCCTGGAATTTTAACGTCGATCGAACGATATTTTTGAAAAATAATGCTACTTTATCTAACGCGCGGTACCTAAACGTAGTTATTCGAACCGTTAATTTCGCGTCGCGATGAAACGGATGGAAATTATTAGCTTCGTCGTGGACGAGACTCTTATTAAACGCGGCTGGATGCATCGATTGCGAATCGTTGATTATTCGTGATTTATCAAATTTATAATGGACAGGTTTTGCTTGAAAGAATTGTTGACTTTCGATGTTATTGGAGAGAGAAATATTATAGAATAAATTATTACACCTTTTCGTAATTTTATGTTGGACACGTTCGTGTGATATGATTTTATATAAATCATTTTATGTGTACGTGTAATCTATGTACGACCATTTTAACGGAATTTGTAAAACGCGAATTTCGATATTTTACAGAGTTTTAGTGTTTATTCTACAGAACTAATAACACTCACGTTTATTGACAGATTGTTCGCAAAAGAAATTACAGTTTATTCGACGATGTTACAGTAAAAATTTCCTACAGTTTTAAAACGTGCATTTAACTTCACTTCTGAATTTTGTTTCAATTATATATGAATTATCGATCCTTATGATAATTCTCATCTTTATTCAGCAATTATTCGAAACACATTTCCAAAATGCTCCCAGTAAACTAATCAGCCTAACAGCGATTCACTTAAATAAATTACAGGGAATCGAGTAATTAGATAATGATTTACATCCACTGTGTTAGGTCAGGGTTAGGTCAGGACAACAGCGACGCACTTAATCAAATTACTCAGAATCGAGTAATTAGGTAATGATTTGTATTCACCGCGTCAAAACGCGGCCCGGCAAAAGCAGCCCGATGGTGAATTCAAAACTGCGTTCAAACGCGGACGCGCGTTGCGGCAAAATATCCCCGAAAATTCTGCAACATTGTCGGAACTTCGGTAGAGCCGGATTGAAAATCCGCGGCCGATCGAAAATCCGCTAAGGAAATCGATACCGCGGATTTCTTGCGCGCAGCAGCCCCCCGCGGTTTAATTGCGACAACGTTCGCCGGGGCTCGGAACAGCGTTCCGACTGCATAAACACATTTGTCACGCGAGGTCCGAGCAATTTGGCGAGCGAGGCGGAGAGGAGAAACAGCATCACCCGTCGAAAAAACCTTCGGTCCAACAAATAACGATATAATGCCGAAAAATGTGAACAGCTTTTAGCCGGTGTTTTCGCTCTCTCCGCCCTGCCGCGGACCCGTCCCCGCTTGCGTTCCGCGACCCTCGGCCGCGCCCCCCCTCCCGTACCCCACCGAAATCCGTGAAATACCGCGGCTTTGTTTCCATTAAATATTTCGTAGCTTTCCCGTGATGCGCTCGTTTCGGGGACGCGCCCGCCCGCGCCACCGCGAGACTGCGCGGAATAAGTCGTTCATATTTTATGCCCGAGGAGAGAACGTTTCCGGGTGCGTGGGCAACCAGACCGCTCGAACACGCCCCGCGAGCGAGCACGCTTTTTTCGAATTCATCGACGTTCTGGCGAGTCGAATGCGAATCGGCGAAACAACGGGGAAATCGTAGAGAATCGAGGAAGATCGGAAAAGATCTGAGAAAGTCTGAGAAGATCGCGGAGTAGTTTTCTCAGGAAATTAACCCTTCGTCCGCGGCGCGCTCGCGGATAGAACCGTCGATGCAGACGAAGACAAATCCGTCGCCGTGACCGGAGCCGTCGCATATCGTTACGGCGATGATCGTAAAGAAAGTTTAATTCTACGGTGATAGATTCGGCGAATCAGATTTTACTGTGCTTTTATTATGCGTTACTCTTGTTACGTTTCTTTCGGGAATTTCCATGCTTATCGAATGTCTTCCACGTTGAATATTTTCCGCGTTCGCTGAATATTTTAAGATCATCTTCGCGGGAGATTTTCAATGTTTGTATGCGCCTTCCGGGATTGTCGAACTCCATGTCTGTAGGAATATTTGAATGAACAACAATCTGGTATCGTAACTACTTGTAACAGCATAAATGCATACGTGTTTCGCTAAATTCATGTAACACCGTGACGAGATCGTCTCTATTACGGTTAACACGAACTAAAATCATCTCTCGATTTAGATTTTATAATGTAAAACAAAGAGATTTGCCATTGAAAGTCGCCTAATAAATCATTTGCATCGTGAAAGATTTTTACTTAGTACATTTATAGTTGAACAAATTCTTTAGCAAAATGATATCAAGAGATTAAAATTGCTGCAATAAATAGATAAAATGCTGTAATGAGAAATAAATAAAAAAAATCGAAACTAGACAAAAACAGGAAGCGGAGGGGAGAGATGTTCCAGCGACGTTAAATTTTATTGTTCCTCGCTTGATGGCGAATCGTGTCAGTGGACGTGCAAAGTGTTTGCGCGATAAATGACGCCGCAGGAGCGGAAGAACCATAATTGGCGTCGATATGAAAAAATCGGTGTTTGCTCGACAAAGTAAACGGAAAAGCCGATTTGTCTCGATTGTGTGGACCACTCCCGACACACTTCGCTGTTGGCAGTCCGTGTCCCCGATATTTAAATACTGCCGCCGCGCCGTGTCCCTCGAAGAACCGCGTGTCGAGCGGTTCGCTTTAATTTCAATTCGACCGACAATGCGTGAAGCGGTAGTTTAATACCGTAAACGATAACGATCTGTCCATTACCGATTCGTAAATTGTGTCAATATTTATTAACGACCGTCGGAAAAGATAACAGGCCGGTTAAACGCCAAATCGAATGCGATTTACATAACTATTTCGATCGACGTTGTTTACCCTCCCCCGCGAAAATTTCATACCGCCAGTTCGTAGCGCCATTGTTACACAGAAAGAAAGATCGATCAGTGTCAATCGACCGCCGATCTTCTCTCGTTATTTAATTAGTCTTCTTTTGTCGTTTAATCATTCTTCTCTCGTTACTGAATTATTCTTCTTTTATTATCTAATTATTCTTTTCTTGTTATTTAATTATTCGTCTCTCGTTATCTAGTTATTCTTCTCTCGTTATTTAATTATCCCTCCTCGATTGTTCCTTCTATAAAAAAATATTTCACAATTTTCGAAGACACAGTTTCAAGTCCCTCGGAGATCAGCTCATTCATTCTTGTTCACAGGTGTTCTACAAACAGTCGATTTTATGAAGTGTACAGCGTGCAAATTTGTCGATGTTACATCCATGTTTTGCGAAGGTCGCGTCATTTGCATTGCACATCGATGATAATGTAATTTACGAAGCTTTAAGCAGTGTCCATACAATATTTATTATCGTTTAGCATCATTCAGAGAGAATACCCGAGTGAACCTGGAAATAATTGGTTACCGGATACAGTAAATTCTCCCCCAATTTTTAAACAAAAATAGACAACTTAAAAAGAGGTCATACGGTTAATCGAGTCTCGCAGCTCTTTTTTATAGTTGTTGATAATCGGCAATTATATTAAAAATGACACAGATATTTTTTAAATATGTGCATTGCTTATAATTTTTCTTTTAATCTCACGAAATCCGTAGCGTAGTTATTAAATTGATTTATCTCGATTTATAAGGATCCCTTCGTCCGCACGTACCAATTCTTCATTAACTATTTCTATGCATTGGTTCGCGCATTCGTTCGCGCATTCGTTCGTACATTCGTTCGTACATTCGTTCGTTCATTCATTCATACATTCGCCCGTACGCTCGTTCGTACATTATTCAATTACAGTGGAGGATTCATCGAAGCAATAATGCGAAACAGGGATTCGAGTCAATCCGGAATTTATGAAGCACCCGGATCCGGTCCCGAAGATGCTGAGAGACGATCGTACGAAATTCTGGGACGCATATTGCATCCCCGGACAGCGACTGCGACGGAATCAACCTTCTGTCCTTGCTTTATTCAAATAAAACTCGCTTACGCGACACACGCTTTTATACCAAACCGGGGAATCGCGGCGCGAAGAAGCGCGCGATGAATAGTAGAACGCCTCCTCCTTTTTTTTTTCCACGATCCTCCCGGCTTCATCATTTCTCGGTCCACCGTAACGCGGTACATTCGGATCGAAACTTCAATATCGCGCCGCTATTCTATCAATTAATTCCCGTCGGCGCAGTCGGCGGACTCGTTGAGCAACGCTAAACCTCGATAACAGATTCTAATTAACCCTCGACTGTCGCACCTTCTACGTGTGAGACGCGAATTCCGTAACGGCTTACTCAGACGCGATTCAGTTTTCAATCAGCTGCCACTCAAAACCTGGCAACGGCATCGAGACACGAGAATTTGAGAATGTAATTTGAACGCCACAGAACCGCGCTTTCTGCATTAGAACACGATATCTCGGCGGCAAGCGTATCGAATTAATTGTTAATCTCGCTCTTCTCGCCACGATGTTACTCTTTCGGAAATGGAAACGTGGCGTATTTCGACTCGGCGTGACAACGTTAAAGGGTTAATACTCGAGGCAGAGAGTATCATGAAAAAGCTGTTACTTATTTCAGATAGATAATTTATAAATCATGTAAAATCGTATTTAACCCTTTGCACTCAGCTGTCGCCTCTCAGGGGACATCATAATTCTAGTATATGACTAAACATTAAAGTTTATTAGCGACTTGCAATTATTTCTCGATATCTACAAATTCATATAAATCGAATATTATTATAACAATGTTATATATATATCGTATACTATATAATAATATTATTGTTTATAAGCGCTGGCACGTAACATCCATGATGGCGACGAGTGCTAAGGGTTAAATCATTTAAAATTTGTTTTCTGCTCAACTTGGATAAATCGATTAACCGATGTCTGAATTAAATGATTGAAAAACTACCTCGCGTACTCTAGAAGCATGTGCCAAGTCCTTCGAAGACGACATTCCGGCAGCCGTAAAACTGCATCATCGCAATCACGCGCCGAACGGCGTGCACCGTTGCAGCCAGTCTCCGACATCGAACGCAACCTCATTGAATAACAGCGCAAGAACTCTCGCCGCGGAAAAACTGTTCACAAAAGGCGGTGTCCGTCGTCCCGTTGCTGCCACGATTTCCAGCCCACGGGTTCCGTAGGATGTCCCGTAAGCGAGCAACAAACAGCGACGTCTCCCCGCGCCCCGCGATTTCATCACCTGGGAAGACCGGTTAATGACCGTTTCTTCAGCGGCGGCCCGGAAAATATCGTTAACGATTGTCGGTCCGGTGTCGTCAGAAGCTGCAGCAGCACGCCTAATGCGTTCCCGGCGACACGGCCCCGTCGCCGCACCACCGCACGTGAAAATGATAATGCGCGTGCACACATGTCGCAGATGCGGCACCGGAACAAGCAACGGGGAGCACCAGCGCCGTCGTCGCCGTCGCCGCCGCCGACCCCGATAAACGGCGTTGCATACTTGCTACTCACGCCGGTTAATACGTTTAGCAAATTGATGGATCGCCTGGAAGAAGTAGAGACGGCTCCTCCAGCGTACCGGGATGCCGTCGGGAGAACCGACCGCGGACGCAAATTGGCGGGAAAAAACCGACTCCTTCGACGCCGCGGACGCAAAAAAAGATGACTTTTATAATAGATCGAATCCAGACAACGGGACGCCGAACTTGAGCGGATAAAAAATCCTCGACGTTTCTATGAATCATTGTCAGGGGATGATGTATACAGGCCGCGACGATTTTGCTCGTTTTTTTTTCTTTTTTTTATTCGGAGATCGCGCGGAATTTGAATGATAGAGTCGCGCGGCGACGGATGGACGACCAACATCGTTTAATAGCACCGTGTCGTTGATTGCAGATTTTTAACAGTTGATGAAACTTTTGTTTGGTGTCAGAGCCGGGCGAAATTGAATTTGTTTGACGGATAACGAATCAAGACTTAACGAATCAAATTTCGTTCGACGGTGTCGAATATAAATTCATCTGGATGAGAATTTATTCGAGGACGATTCTGTTCTATTCGATACCGTGGAATCAAAGTGGGGAAAAAAAGGGAAAGAATTAGTCGAGGGAAGAATTTCTCGAATTTAAAGGAATATTAATCTGTGAAAGTGTCTTGCCAACGTCCACGATCTTGAAGTCAAAAATGCACAGCCGATGCACACGATTGGTACATTCAGTGTTAACAAAGCATGTAGATTCAGCGAAGCAATAATCCTCTAGGTAACTGTTATTTTTTTACTTGCTATGAATATCGTTGCATAATTCAGTCTTGAAGCGCGCGTTGTAGAACAGATGGTATTAAAACGTCAGTCGAGCGCGAACGATTTTGAGCTCGAGATTGCGTGAATCGGAGACGGAAGGGCGATATAATTTCGCGGGGCGCGCCTATTGTCGTAGAAGGTAGACGGAAAAAATTCCGACGGCGATTAATAAAATGCAGGATTCTGTACGGTGTAATAAAAGTTATAATAGAGGAGATAAAGCGAACGCCTAACTTGGATGAAGACGGGCGTACCGGCTCTTTCTGTCCCGGCGCGGCGTCAGAGTTGGAACCGCACTCGCGCAAATAAAAATTCCAATTCCAGTTCTCGCAAAGTTTTCCCGAACGTTTACCAAACTTCACTGATTTCCCCGGCAAACTCTCTCATCTCCGTGGGCCAACTCATCAGCTATGAAGACACTGTTTGCTCTCGATTCCTTGTTTCGATGAAAACACAACACTCGAGCGACGGCCCTCTCTCTGTTCGACGTGTTTGGCTCGATCATTTCGATCCGCAAACATCCCGGGCAGAAACGACGACCTGACAGCCTCCCGAATACAGTTTCGGCTTGTTGTTAACAAATACCACGTGTCCCGTAGAGCAAAGTTGCCTAATACGGGGACCTTCTTCCAACAGAAGACGCGCGGGCAGCTCCCACGAATCGGTCACTTCGGAACACGATAACGAAAAAAGTAAAGCTGTTATTTAATTCTAGTTTCAAGCAATCGAAAGATCAATATTTTTACTAAAAGAATGCGTAGTGTCAAAAATATTTTTATATATTTGCTCGCTTTATTTTTAACTTTTTTTTTAAAAGTTCATTAATAACAAAAAAGGAGTTATTTATTATTATTTATTTATAAAGAAGAACGAGTTGGCGTTTGGAATAGAGTTATTGAAAACAGGTTTGGTAAGTTATGTCAAGATAATTTCAATATTATGTCGAGATTACGACGAGATTATATCGAAATTATGTCGACACTACGTCAAGATTATGTCAAGATTATGTCAAGATTATGTCAAGATTACATCAAGATTATGTTAATGTATTAATCGTTTGCCTACTTAAAATGAAAGTGTCGTTATGAGTTATCCTATGATATAATATAGGTCTCCTATTGGCCACCTTCGCCCTAATGTGGCCTCTAGGGCAATAATAACCGTCTAATTTGCAAGCAATGACTGAGGAATTCGAAAAGTGTACGCAATAGGCTTTTTATGCGGCAGGAAACGCATTCCTCTTTTGCGGCACGATGAATACCCGGTGACAGGAAAAAGTATTCATACCGGTGTGTCGCTAACTGCTGGTTTCGGTTGACGGTACTCTTGCTTCAATGTGGCATGATGAAAATTATCCACGCGAGAGTGCTCCTGCGTCCAGGGCAGCCCCATTAGAAGATAGTTCAACGTCGATGTGTTTTAATTCCCTCTTTTCCAGGGAAAATAGTTGGCAAACGAGAAAACAGTGGACCCTGGATAATTGTAGCTTTAACGCTGGATCCTCTCGAGCTCCGGGACCGACTATCGCGTGTTGTAAATAGACTGCCAGTTCTTTACGCAAAATAACAATTATTTTTATTACAACACTGTACTTATTTCAACGTGGTTGGATTAACTGCGTTTCCATTGATTGCAAGACGAATCATCTAGCCATGATTTTCTTTAATTTTTAATAATTTTAATAAGTTCAAATTGCTGTTTTCAGTTTTCCCCATCAATCTTTGCCATAAGTGCATAAGATGTCTAGTTACAAGTACGCGGCCTTTATGCAACAGAAACTTCCGCATCAATTAACAAACGCACGACCCAAGTTGTTTCTCTTTTATATAACTTGTTTATTTTTTAATGTGTTAATTATTTCATCCATTAAATTTATATTCGATTAGATATTTATTCAACGATCTTTGTCTCTTATCTGTCCCCAATAATCGTCGCTGAAATTGAAATAATTCAAACAATAATAAAATCATCAGCGTAAAAAATACTATGAAACAGCATATTTCCAAAATTTTATATGTAAAATTACCAACTTTACTTAACCCTTGAACAGCGGTCTCTGGGTCCATTTGAACCCAGAGTTACAAACACTCCGCCTAAATTCTAATATATACGACAATCATATATAATTATAAACTAGTAATATTTAAACTAATAAAAACACATAACTTCCATCTCAAAAAATAAAGTTAGAATAACAAAAAATAAAAATTAATAGAGACATAAACGAATCTAGCCGCGGCAGCCATAAATGCTCGGAAACGTCCGGCGTCGAAAGGTTAAACTGTTTCGACGATCAGCGGGATCTCTTTCGCCGTGGATCGGGATCGGGTTACTCTGTCCCAGAGACAGTGTACGCAACCGGTGAAACAGCTGAACGATGGAAATCTGGTTTAATGACCCGCGGCTTGGAAGTGAAAAGATATAAACTTAGATAAGCGGTTGACGAGCGACAATTACGCTAGTTACCGTCGCAGAACTAGCCGCGCGACGGGATCGCGATAAAACACATTGATAACCGCGTTGAACGCGGTCGCCGGTCGAACTTTCCCATTCCGGGGCGAAGCGCGCGAAATTATTTCCGTTTCCGCCTTTATTGAACGGGAATTTATGTAATTTTAGTCGGAGCCTCGGGAAGAATGGCTGAGCGCGGCAGAAACGGGAACAGGCCGGGGGAATCGGGACCGGGGGATGGTCTAAGATACTGGATGATAGGGAACAGGGTAGCGGGGTGAGAGAGAGAGAGAAAGAGTAAGAGAGAGAGAGAGGGAGAGGGGGAGACGGGAACAGCCGAGATAACTTTAGTAGTACGTGCGGTATTGTCACGGAACCGGCGCAAGACCCGAAAGTGTCTCTTTAGTAAGAAGTTCGTCGAGTGGTACGAGATCATCTGAAAACTGTGCGGAGGGAATACCAGGCTTGATAGCGTACTTAATCTGCGCGAACTTCGTACCATATACAGCCGGATTTAGTATGAATATGTAAGGGAGTACGTTGCAGCTATCCGAACCAGAATCAGTCGCCGCTGCGAAAGAACGGCCTCGCTTCCGCGCTGTCTTACAAAGTTATTTTCTGATAAGGAATGTCTATCAAGCGACCTTCCTGTCTGCCTTCCTTCCTTCCTTCCTTCCTTCCTGCCTGCCTTACATCGCTGGACTATTTCGCTTTCCGGAGATTTTTGATGGGATCTAAACACGGTTATCCCAATTCATTTGGGGGACTAGGATAGTTAGCTAGGAATAGTTCAGTTGCTTAATACATTTGGTGATTTAGGGTAGTGGCGTCGTTTACCACGGGATCGCCAACTTCTTTTCAGGTATAATTAATTTGATATATCTTGAATCAAATATTTTTGTTTATTTTCTCTAAGAAAAGTAAAAGACTCTTTTAATCCTTCATTTTCTTTAGGTTTGAATGAAACAATTATTTTGCTCTTTTATTCTGCTTATCTTTTGGTAAAATAATTCTTCTGTACTGTCCATTATGTTTATTCTTTGATGAATAATTCTTTTACTCTTCCATTTTATTTATCTTTTGATAAAGCAATTATTTTGCTTATCTTCTGATAAAACAATTCTTCCGTACTTCCATTATATTTATTTTGAAATAAAAAAATTCTTCTGCTTGAAACAACTTGCGAAATCCGGTTAATGCAAATCGAAACTGTTCGCGCCTAAAACTCGTAAAAAACGATTTGAATATAAAATATCCTGGTCAAAAGCTAGAGCATTTAATACCGCCAACTTATTTAGATGAAACTAACTTGGATTTGCAATTCTAGACCGAGTACGTCGCGGCAAAAACGGCGGCGAGCCGAGGAAAGGGGTAATTTTGTCGTATGGAAGTAGGACTCTAAAACTAAGATCCCGTTTAGAAAAACCTGTCTTTGATCATGTGCACGTGCGGTTCGTATTTACGTTAAGTAGAAATGGTATGCAACGGGCAGAAATGTTAACCGAGGCATGCAAGGTAGCAACCATATCAGTCGCGTTTTAGCTTCGCCTTTTATGCAGTCGGAGATTACAAGAATGTTTGGCTAAAAGTGAATTTCGAATTATGATACCACTTTGGATCTTCCTCCAAACGTCATTTTCAGTTTCTAATCATATAATCAATTAAACATTTACATGATTATATATTTTTATCATTATATTATATATGGATTTATTATTTATATATTTCTATTATTATATTATAGAGAAATTTTTTATTTATATATATCTATTATTATATTGCAGAGAAATTTATTACTTATATATCTCTATTATTATATTACAGAGAAATTTATTACTTATATCCTTTTATGTATTACTATATTACACATACATTTATTATTATATATTTCTACCCCATTGACATGAATCTATTTCGATATATTTCTATTTTATTATAGACAATTTTATTTATCTATTTTATTATATTTCTTGGAAATGTTTATTTCTCTTTCTCACCAACACCCATTCATCACCATTTTCTCTCCTATCCGATGGAGCTCCGCGAACAAGCGGCCTGAGAAAATTCTCCAGGCGCAAAGGGTTAACTGTTCCCGAGGATATTTCATCGTTCCCGCGTAACAATGTTTGTGGAACGTCTAGACTGCTAAAGGGAATAAAGAAAAAGGAAGGAAGGAAGGACACCCTTAATCGACCGAAGTCGAGCGCATCTAGACAGACGTTGCTCGAACGGGATCTGCAATCCTAGGTCGAAGCTACAGAAATTCCGTCGCGTTTCTCACTTCCGCGGAACGAAAAGTTGGCTCGCGAAGGGATTTGGAATGAAGAGAGATGGAGGATCGAGGGAGGCGTCTCTCGCGCGGTACTCACGGGGGGATCGCGCATACTTCGAAGAATGCTCGGTGACATTCGTCGCGATGCTTTCTTGTTGTTCGATCCGGCTCCCCGGCCTCGTTGTTTTGCGAGCCCCGTCTCCCGCGCGCGTCCCGCTTCGCTCGGCGCTCTTCTTTCCGACCGGCGTCGGTCGAGTTTTCTTGTAGGAGCCGGATCATCTGCTTTAAATATCGCTCAACACCGCCGCGCGCCGATCCCATCTACGGTTAAACGTCTGCGCGCGACTCGCGAACAGGATTACCCCGGGGCGAAACTTTTCTCTTAATTCCGCCGCCGCCGCGCCGGGAGAAAAACGAAATTCGAAATCGGGGGTGACGCGGCAGCGGGGCGGCGAAAAACTGGGCCGCGGCGAGCTTCGAGTTGGGAAAAAACAATTAGCGCCGGGGCTAAGCCAAACGAAAGTTTGCTAAACACGGGGCGAATGAAATCGTAACTACTTGTTAGGAACGGCAGGGGAGGATTAGGGCGGCTACCATGTGCCGGATACAAGGAGCGGAGTCTGAATCAAGAAAATCATTGTTTAGTCCCTTGTATTCGTAGTTTCGTGGCTGTGTCGGATGGAGCCTTTGCGTTTACAAAATTTATATTATGACGACCCCGTATAATTTTTGTATAATGTATGATTTTCACATAAGTTTTATAGAATTTTTTTATAATGTATAACGTTTGTAATGATGTCTGTATAATTTTTGTGTAATGTATAATGTTTGTATAATGTATAACTTTTCTATAATTTTTGTTTAACTACTGAATAATTTTTAAAATGTTTGATACACTAAAATCTAATACTCGTACATGTAACACGATAAATTAAATTAAATCAAATTACATTACAATTAGTAACATTTAGAACCGGTCGGTAGATTTAGCGTTAAATCGTTCGCGCTAGAAGACGATTTTTATAATCTGTCCCTGCCTAAAACAGTATAAATTAGGACACGTAACACGATTGTAGGGAACAGTGAACAAATTCTACCGCAATCTCACTGGCTAGCAGCTGTCCCTGGCGACCAATACGCAGCAAGGCCCGCCCACTGTCAGCTGACCCGCAATAGTGGTGATAACCGTAACATTACGAAACAAGAGAGGCAAATCTACCAATACAAACTGAAAATAAACGTTAAAAATAAAAGAATGAGAAATGAAGACTGAAACAACTGTCTCCATACTCGTTGCAGACATAAAAACTGTCCCACAAAGTAATCGATCCTAGCAAGCTTCGATTTAATCGCGGTCTGCGCGTGCGACGAAACGATCGCGTGGAAACTGGGAAATCGCGACGATCGAATTTTTCGCGTTTTAATAAAATCGGAACACGGGGACGTGTTCGACTGTTTCTGTGACCGTCGTCACGCGGCCCCGACATCGTATAACGCGAATCGAGTACAGGCGGCGCGGCGCAAAGGGAACAAATAAAATACAAATGACGCGTTTCGGATTATGCGTGGCGACCGGGCGACAAGCAGGAGGTCGAGTGCCACTCGAATCGTTGAAAAATTAACGGCAACAATTTATTGCAAATATCGCGTAGGGCGCTGGAACGGCGGGAGGGGGCGACACTTGGGCAACGGGCCCGCCATTCGACGCCATTAGCGAATAGCTCGTTTGCATCAAAGGAATGTCATCTAAATAAATCACACGGTCCGGCTCGTCGGGTTACACATTACCCCGCGCGGACCGCGCGCGCGAAATAATTTTCAGCCCGCCGTTCTATAATTTCTCGATCGATCGAGATCGCGTGTCGGATACGCGTCAATTAACTCGCGCAGCGATTCCCGGCAACAATTTCACGGGAAAACGGAGAACAGCGTTACGGTTCCCGTTGTCCGGATTGAAACGGCTATTTACAACGAACGATTTCATCGGGCACTCCATTTGTGCAGGTATTAATTAGCGCAGGCGTTCGCGTAAGCTCTCTTTCGACGCGCATTGTGCCGGTTAATGGTGGTCCAGATCGAATCTGACAGTATTTCGGGGGCGGATTCATCGACTCTGTTAGATCTAGCGCATACCCCGGCGCCGCGGCCGAACGGAAACAGAATTTTGCAGCACCGATTTCTGCGGCCTACGCTAGGAACTATTCCGCTGGCACCGGCCCGGCGGAATTCCCGCTATCGGTTCGCCGAAAAGATGCCGCGGTTTCCGATTCTGGCAAATTATTCGCGCGTTCGAAACTTTCCCTCGACGATCGCGTCGTATTTTAATAATACTTTCGTTTAATAAATAGATAAAATATTGTAATAAGTAATATAGTTCGGTCATTTTTTAGAGAGTTGAATTTTAGTACGAATTTAGTAATTATTCAGTACATTTATTCATGATTTCTACAAATATTAATATTTTTATAAATAACGTAAAATGACCGAAAACTGATTAAATTAATCGATTAATAATAAACTAAGCTGCATTGGAGTGCAAACGAAAAATGCATGAGCGAAGTGTGCAGTGACTTACTTAAAACTTAAAACTTAAAAACTTAAAACTAAAAACTACTTAGAACTTAAAACTACCCTAAAAACTTTTACATTTCTTAACCAAAGGTCTGTCAACCTCGATAAGTGTAATTAAATGTAATTACCTAAAAGTGTCTCAATGTTCTCATTTATAAACTGATCAACATGTTACACAGTTGATTCATTTAATTTCTTACTTTATTTTTATTATTTTCCTATTTTATTTCCTGTTATATTTTCCTATTTCTCATTTATAAACTGATGAACATGTTACACAGTTGATTCATTTAATTTCTTATTTTATTTTTATTATTTTCCTATTTTATTTCCTGTTATATTTTCCTATTTCTCATTTATAAACTGATCAACATGTTACACAGTTGATTCATTTAATTTCCTATTTCATATTCTGTTTTTGTTGCAAGCTCCGAGTTCTCATACGTGAAAAGCAAAGATAACTAATTACTTCGTTCCTTTATATGGGGTTTTAAAACTACTTTAAGATTATTCACAAAAGCGACGCATAATTTAAAATCGTTTTAGTACAATTTTATCAGAGTAAAACGCTTTATATTCTCTTTCGTACTATCCAGGGCTAACTTTTGCCCGGTCTGTCCTACAATATTTGTTGTAATTGTCTTCGAAGAGTATATACATATAGCCGCCAAGTACCCATTCCATCCACATGGCAATCACGTCGCCCTAATTAGTTCTCTAGAGGAAAACTACAAAAAAAAAAAACAAAAGCGTGTTCCACCGAAGAATCCGCCAGTCTCACACTATTAAAAACTAACGCTTCGCATGCTCGATCCAGTAATTATTTCGCAACAACCGCGAAGGCAAGCGTAACGGCGAAGGTTCACACTGTTCCACCTGCATTGTCCTGCTATCCTTTCCCAGGACCTTTCGGGCGTGTTTCGAGCCCATCGAGTAAATCGTATTGTGGGACGTGCTAAAAAGATGGAGGAGCGAGGCGAAAGAAAACGAGCGTTCCTCGTCCTCATCCTGCCGCAGGACTGCTCATCGGCGGGGCTATCTAGCGAGCCCTGCCCCAGACGCGGAGATATCGGCGGTTCTTTTTCTTTATTTCTTTTATAATCTTTCTTGTGTGTTTATGCTTCACAGTAGCTACGTCGTCGAACCTGTATTTATCTTGTGGCGGTAATATACTGTTTGCTTCGGTGTGTGTGTGTGTGTGTGTTGGTTATTTCTACTCGGTTCTCATGAGTATTTTCTAGGAAACAGTTTGAAAAGCACGTATTAATTGGTGGGGGTGTTAATTGTTTGTCTTTGAGAATTAAATGCTCTTAGTACAACAGTTGTTTTATTTTCATTTTTATCGAGACGTTTTTGAAGTCAATAGTGTTTAACATTAAATACTAATGGATGTATTTAATATAGTGGCCACTGATGGTGTCCGTAGCATTTTTAAGGGTACTTAATAACATTTAATTCTAAATATATTCTCCAACAGTGGAGACGTTTGCAGTCCCCTCATATAAATATATCTGTCTCCTTTAAAATAATTCTTAGAAATTTCTTCTATATAACCAGTATATTTTTATACAGTATTAACCTTTTAGATACGGCAGGATTTTGCGCAAATAAAGTTTTTCGTAACTAAATTACGATTTTTTCTTAATATATATTTTTTCCGGATATCTATATATAATACTAATAACATATATTCTTTTCTTAATATATTGTATATACACACTTTCACTTTAATTGTTTGCTTTAATAAATAATAAAACAATTGAGTAAAGCACGAGCCATTCGCGAAAGCCACTATAGCGACGCGTAGTATCTAAAAGGTTAAAGAACGGTTAAGCACGGGGTATAAACAAATCGGTAACAAATCAAGTAGCGCAAGGTATTTATCTATCGGCGAGCATAGGAGCGTAACCGGCACAATATTAACGCATAATATCCCGTTCGATTACGTTTCCGCGGGCAGATGTTCCCGACGGTTTCTCCGGCCGGTTAATAAAGGTGCCGCGGGATCGATAGCCGATCGGTCCGTGCAAATAAGATCGAGGGGAAGCCGCGAGGAGAACGAAAACGGGGTGCCTCTCGCGACCCGACCCCGACGCGACGCGATGCGACGCGGGCTGAGGCGGCGAATCGGCGAAAACCCGAGAAAAGTAATAAGGGATACTGGGCGACAGGACAAAGGAAATTCCGAGGAACGCGTGAAATTGCAGTCGCGCACCGAGGAGGCAGAGAATACCGGTGGAAACCGTGGAAGGTCCGAGTGTGGGAATAAAGAGAAGCCTAGCGCGTGCGCGCGCGCGCGCACGAAAACGGAAGGAAGACGAAGACCGTGCAAAATAGTCGCGCGGTGCCATGAGAAATTATACGCGAGCAAAGCCGCTGACGCGTACCGAACCCTGCCAGGACTTTTTCTAATTTCGTGTCTAATTGCGCGCGCCAGGCTATTGCAAGCACGACGATTGGCTCGCTAACGAATCGCCGGAAACCTGTGCGCGCGCGCACGCGAATAATCATGGAGAACCGCTGTTCCCATTCGGCGGGATAGGTTCAAACGGGAGAAAAAGGTTCGACAAGCACGAATACGGAACTTCTTGCTGGCTTGTACGCCACGGGGTCGTTACGCTTGCTGTTATTATTATTTATCGCGGCTAATAAACCCTTTAGTCTTAACAAAGGCTTGAATTATGAACGAGGATGGTGGAAAAAAAAGGTACGTGGAACGAGAACGAAACAAAAAGATTGTTGCACAGCACGCACCACCTCCACTAATGATTTACTTACGATTCTACCATTCTCGTGCTTTCATTCTTTCAGCTTCCATGACTTTTATAACGAATCCGATGTTAGTTAGTAGCGAAACAATCGAACATACCTTCACTGTTATTTTGAGCTACAGAAATGTATTTCAAAGCTGAAAAATGTCACAGGAAACCTACAGTGTATGTAAATCTTAAATTAGAACTAGTATAAATTTTGTTTAAGAACATTTAATACAATGGTTATTTAATATATGATAAGTAATTTATGTTAGATAAACTTTATCGATTTAATTACGGATTTTAAATGGATTTCAAAACCGAATTTGAGAATAATATCGACAAAGAAGTATTAATTATTGCAAGTATAAATTGCTTTATATGACAAGCATTTTGTACGAAATAAGATAATAATTTTGTCAACCTAATTAGCAATGATCGCAACAGTGTGCGCGACCGCTTCAATTTCTGCCAGATTGACCGCGCCGACGTTGCAGCTTATGGTCTTCTTATAGGTAAAACTCGTTTATATTCCACCGATTATGGTCCGTGGAAACGTTGAACGACAGATATCGATTTCTTTCTGAACTTTCGCGGGCTTTAACGGTTTCGTGCTCGGGCCGGAAATCGAGCCAGTGGCGATCGCAATTAATGACGATCGCGCGGAGTCATTCGGTTGTAATTTGATGCTCTTACGACGCGGCAATTACGGGTCTGCGGCTGAAAAACCGCATTCACCGTAGATAAGCGAGCTCTGCGGTAGAACGAGCAGGTTACCCGTTTACCTCGTTGCACTTTTATTCTGTTGCGGCCGCGCGCTATCGCCGCGATCGAGGGATCCGCTGTTTTCTGCGATACATGGCCAGAGTGCCGCGATCGCGAACAGATACCAATCGATCCACGGCAATTAATAATCTGACCGAGCAGCAAGCTTTCTTGCCGCACGCTCGCTCGCTCGCTCGTGAAAGCGAAAAAAGCTGTTTCCCGCTTTCCAATCGATATTTCTTCGTGCCAAGCAAAAACACAGAGTCTCGGCAACGAGAGCAGTACCACTTCCGGTCTCCTTCGTCTCTTTAACCCGCTGATCAAATTGTTTCGCGCGAATATTTGCAGCACGATCGACTCCGGTTTACTTTGCCCATTTTCAACGGGTTGCCGCGCGATGGGTTACTTCCACTTTCGACGATTTTTAAACCGATCCGGTAAGTGAGTCGATTACCGTCACCATTACACCGACACGCAGTGGGCTGGGTGCTCGCGTTCTTTGCCAGGGATTATGTTAACGTTGTTTCGAGGTCATGGTGTAGCAGGTCGTTGAATTCGTCTCGACGCCAGCTGGTTCATTATTAAATTAAAAATATGCGTTAGCGTTGAAAATATCACGGTGACTAGTAACTTTTATAAAAAGTAATTCTTTATTATCGTAATTTGTAGAAAAGCCAAATCATTAGAAATGCCTAAAAATTTTAATTTCTCTATAATCAAACTAATAATTTTCTATAATCGAAATATATTAAAGAAAATCGAATTACTGTCGTTAGGCGATTCGTTGTGTTCTATATAAAAATGTATCATTCCGACACATATTTCGTTATGAAATGTGTAAAATGTTTCTGGTAGAATAATGCAATATTTCATAAATAATGTAAGCACACCGCGACCGCGTTTTTCTCATTACAGACGATATATCTGCAGCATGTGATAAGTTAGAGTGCGTTTTCACATTTTGTGCCTTATCATTTCGACCGACAGTAACGTGGCGAACAGCAAGAAGTTACGTTTCAACTAGTAACATTACAACTTTTGCGTTTTAATATGCTGTCACGAACAAATGTGCCGGTACAGCTAGCTTTCAATTACACAGTCCAAAAATTCCACAAAATTTACCAAATTATACAAACGAGCGCCGCAACATGATATTCAGCTATTTACTATTGTAAAAGCCATCATTATTGCTTCTACAATCTTAATATGTGTTACGCATTCTACATTAGACAGTAACTTTTCAAAATGAAAAATATTAATACCCTTGTAAGCAGTACAACATTGCTTATAATATAGTATGGACAGTATAATATAGACAAATTAATAATCATTTTCATAAAAAAGTAGGAAAAAGAGAAAAATCGATTCTCTTTTTAGAAACAATATTTCAACATAAGAAGAATCATCGTTTGATCATAGCTATAAATATCGCGCTTCCAATCATTTGCAACAAAATTATGACAACGTCAAGCTACACAAATGATAGTTTCTATCTTATCGCTGTAGCGTGTACTCGTCCTCCGCAGCAGCATAGAATATAACAAACGCTTAAATCCGTAACAAATACTTTCAATTATCTCGCAACGGAATTGAATCATTTATAACGTTTTATAAATATATCCCGAGACAGTGTGCACTCGCGATGCGAATAGTTAGGCGGCATCGCAATACGCAACGATACATCGTCGTCGGCACTTCCCGCAGGCGTTGCGAACGACGATGTATCGTCTTTCGGCGCTAAAAGGGTTAAACGCAAAGAGAGCGCGGATAAAAGCTCGCGCAGTCACGCTACACGCAATAAAACACGACGAATGTATCGCTCTTGTACAAATGTTCTGCTCGTAACGAACAGAGAATAAAATTTACTTTGCAAGGAGAACGTTCGAAGCACATCTCGGCGCGGCGCCGAAGAATCTCTCTTACGCCGATTCGCTCCGCGTCAAACACAAAACACGATTCACGCGCGGAGCCCGAGAGCGAGCGGGAGCACGGCAGAATTCTCGAAATAAAATCCTTCGGCCGAAAGTACCAAATAAAAGAAACCCTAGGAGAGCGCGGGTGGTCCCGGTGAAATTCGGAAATCCGGCCGGAATCCGTGGAAAAAAAGAATCGAGATACCGGCGGCGCGGGATCGCGTCTGAAAGCGGAAGAATTCCCGCGAATCGCGCGGCAACGCCGACAATGAAAACGACGACGAACAAACGACCCGGCGATGGTCCGATGGTTTTTGAAAACGACAGCGAAATCGAGAAGCGTCCAACGGAACTTGTATCCGTTTCCTCGCGGCCCGGTCGCAATCCGCCCGTCCGCGCGTCGGGCGAGGGCGATGGGGTAGGGGGTGGGGTGAGAAAGGGGTGAGAAGGGATCCTCTTTGCCTCTCGCCGCCAGAGGCAGAGACATTTGGCGCTCGAGCTTTTCTGCCATTCGAGGGAAGAATCGAAAAGGATGCAGAGGGTGCACCGAGCCAAACTGTCGCGCCAACGCAACGGTTAGTAGCTACGTGGCCCTCTGCCGATCCTCTCCGTTCGAGGAGGTGGGACCGGCTGCCAACCAGCGTGCAACGCGTAGGCGCGGAACGAATGATCCCGCTCCTAGACAATGCGACGGATACAATCGCTTGGAAACTCGCTAACATTCCCTGTCCACCGATTCGCCGAAATACGTTTCCCTCTGCGAAATATTTCGCCGCGTCTCCCTCCCCTTATCAGCGACTGATTTTGTTCTGAGGAACATCCTTCGGGAATACCGTTCGCTGAGTGATCGATAACGCGGTGGACCGGGCCACGGATTTTAGCGCAAAATGCTTGTCAGTTTTTTTATTCAAAGATGGAAAAAATATAAGAATGATTTAAAATTCTTCGATTCAATTCTTATCGAAGACAGAAAACTCTGGACTGCAAAGTTTCATACAAATTTGAGAAGATATTGAGTTTCGATAAAAGATTATCGATCTCTCGGTTACTGTGCAATGTTACAAAATTTAAAATGAATTTTTATAAACCGTTTACCCAATTTCTTGTTCCTCTGTCAGTCTTAAAATGGTATCTTTGTTCTTTGATGGTAAATATTGGTGTTGAACATAAATCAATTAAATTAGAATACATTATATTAAATTAAATTACGTTAAATTAAATTAGATTAAATTGCATCGAACTAAATTAAATTAACATAGCATTAAATTGAATTGAACTGAATTGAAATAAACGTTATCTATTACACTAGGTACTCTACAGATTATAATTTTTCTCTCTTAATCATTTTATAAAATTGAAGACAATGTAATAATATTTTTACAATTATTACACAGAATGTGCACAATAGCGAAGGCTCGAACGACCTCGAATTGTTCGGTGTGAGAATCAAAGTAACTCGTAAATTAATCACCGTAGAGAACAACCTTCGAAACAAAAGATTCAGCGGTGTGAAGATGAATCACCATAGATAGTACACCATCATCTTCTTAAGCGGAACGTCTAATTCCGTGAACTCGTCGGAAGCATGAAATTCTACTCGAATTCGAAGGCCCGCGGAGCATCGACGAGACATCGCAGTTTGGGAAGTAAACCGAGTAACAGATAAACGTAACAGCAGGATTTCGAGTTGAGGAAAGAAAGTGCGCAGAGATCGACGAGCAAAGTGCTACGTTCGAAAAGTTGGAATCCCTCGGTGACAAAACTTGCCGCGCGCAAATCTAAAACAGTTGACCATAACGGAAACGTTAAAGGCGAGTAGTGGCCGAATGTATAGTACCTGGCCGTGGCCGAGCTGGGCCGAAGACGTCGAGAAACAGCGGGCGTCGTCAGAAGCTGAAAAGCGTCGGCGAAAACCATAAAACACTGCTCCAGATGCCAGGATTCTCACGTGTCGAGTTAGAGTTTTTCATTAAACGAACAAGATGTGAGCTCTCTTGGCTGGTGCCTCTAGAACCTGGACTACGGCAGCAGGGCGTGGATTCATGACGCCGAAAGTGGCGCTGAAAGCCAGCGGCTCCTGAAGCCAGGCTCTCAAGGGAGAAGTAGACCTTGACCCGTTCCAACGCTAGGAATTTTTCTGCTAAATGGATTATTAAGAGCCTGGTAGCCGCGGTCTGATCGTCAATTAACCCTTAATTACAATCGCCGCCTCTAATTACTTATTCATCTGTGCTAATGATACACGCTGCTCGACGAAATTATAGCACAGAAAAATTCAGATAAAAATGCACCATATTCGAGTCGCGATAACTCTGCGAAAAATCAACGTAGGATGATCATCATTTCTTCAAATTAAAGGCTGAAATTCCTACTTTAAGATACTTTTTATCGATTTTAAGTTTATTGCACTCTCGCCATTATAACTTTTTAAATATGAGGCTATGTATATCGTATTGAAAATTGTCATGTTTGTCATATTAAAAATCGTCAAGTTTAACGAAATGCATGGACTTGTTAAAATTTTTGTTGGGGGTGCCGTTTACGGTGATATATAGCTTGATCCTTGACCTTTAATTTAAGAAAAGAGAATCGTGGCTACGATTTTTTCCCGCGAAGTTATTGCACTTTAAACTAACCGAAACATCGTCTCATATTTAAAGGATCGCAGAGGTGAGAGTGCATCGTACAATAATAAATAAATTCCATTAAGAATTAATAACGAATAATATAATTTTTAATGCAATAATATTAAATAACATAGCATTTAACATAATAATATTCATGAAGTTATCTCGCCATCGGTGATGACGACAATTTATAACAGTGTTCATGCGAGAGTCGGTGGACGCTTCTTTCAACACTAGCAGCCGTTTAATTCGGACAGACGCATCGCCGTGACACGCATAATTTCACAGTTCGCGGACACGTTGGGGTCTGTCGAATCTCCACCCCTTCGCGTTTGTCCTCCCAGCGAATCCTGACCCCCGACGTTCGCTATACTTTATGGCCTTTCGCTCGCGAACTTCCCGTGCGTTCGCTAGAGCCGTACCCATCCCCGTAAAGACTCCGAGTATCGATCTCGCCGAGTATCGGCGAGATTCGAGACAGATATCCGATTTCGAGACACCCTGTTAGCTTCCGGAGAGACCGTGGAGGAATCGCGACTGCTGCTTTTTCCCCCGGAACTCGATGCCCCGGGATTGTTTCGCGAGCCCCGCGACGAGGAAACGTCTAATTTCATCGGCGGAGCTCACCCGTCATTTCGATTGCGTCCATTGTCCGGAAAAGATAACTCGGCGAGACAGCGTGCCAGACTATTTCGAGAAGATATGAAATTTCCATCGGGTCTGTAGGAAATACCCACGTATTAACTAACCCGGTGTTACCAAATTGATTCATTCGAAGAATCCGCGATCTCCAGCGAGATGGTACCTCGACGGTTTTCTATTGGACGACGCAAGAATTCTTTCTATTTTAACATTATTTAACTAGAACTGTTATTGTTATCGTGTTCAATTTTTGTAGAGTTTAAGCACCATTTGGTCTGTTTGGTTTTATTAAAACTAGGATGCTAAATGAATAAGAAGATTTAGGGGTGGATTTCTTGCGAGTGGTCAAAAGGACTTCATTCTTCCAAAATAGTTGACCAAAATGCAATTTTCTAAATATAGTAGTTAAAAGTTGTCTATATATAATTTTATAAATTTATTTACGAAATTTATTACTTCAATATGGAGTCTATAAATTACTTATACAATTTTATCATATTGCTATTATATCTTCTACACTCTCTTATGAAAATTAATTATATTAGTATCATATTTGACAAATTTCCTTATGCAAATTTATTACATTGATATCACATGTTATAAATTCACTTATGAAAATTTATAAAAAGTGAACTTAACAATTAATTTAATGATATAAAAATGACAACAGTACTTCACACAGGGAATAAGACAGCAGAGAAAAGACATTGTTAAAATCAGTAATGCCTGTTTCTGCGTTTTAATAACATATTCAAACATCAACGATCTGAACAATATAAGAGCGCCAGTTTCTACAAAAATTTACGAACATTCACGAATTTACAAATCGTCGACAACTGTTTGTACGAAGGTAACACCGCGCGTCGCCGGTACGGAAAAAGCAGCCGGTTAGGTCCGTGTTTCGTCACGGTCGTGCTCGTTTTTCATTTTTCGGGGATCTCCTAATATTTCATAATGCCCCGCCGCTACGCCCCCGCTTCCTGCGTCGCGCCTTTCGAAATAGAAATCTGGTTGCCGGCGTGATATTAAATTCGCGGTTTTCGGAGGAACCCGGGCGCATCGGAAATTGCACTCGGCGAGATCGCTGAAGTTTGATATCCGCACCGATTCGTGGACAACGCCGCGCGACGGATGAAAGTTTAACGTAAGGTGGTTTTGCGGTCGGAATTTTCGAGGCGAAGAAATTTGGCGAGATTCTCGAAAATATTGATTGCAAACGTGGTGGAGCGAGCGCATTTTGTTCGAAACCTTTTTGCACCTGTTGTCAGAACCGATCGAGGGAACGATCCGATGGTAGAACGGTTACTCAGTTTTCCCGCTAGATCAAAGTTTAAGCGTTGCATCTGGATCGATTTGTTGGCGTGAGCAACGCGCTTGGATGTAATTGGTATATAGGATATATATATAGGGTGTACCAAAAATGTCTAACAATGCGGAAATCGGAGATATCTTAAGTCATTTCAAGCAACTTTTTCCAGTACAAAAATTTTCTCCGAAGCATCGTTAACGAGTTATTAAAGAAAAGCATTAACCAATGGGAAACGAGCTCCGCTAACGCGATGCAGTCAAGCCCATTCTCGCTCATTGGCTCAATCGCCTGGCATCAGCGGTACTCACTGCTCATTCGTCAATGTTTTACATTAATAATTCGTTAACGATGCCTCGGAGAAAATTTTTGTAAAGGAAAAAGTTACTTGAAATGATCTCAGGTATCCCATATTCCTGGATTGTTAAACATTCTTGGGACACTCGGCATGAAGAGTGATATAATAAATAATATAAGTGACCCAATTTGACCACGATTAAAAGCATAGTAAAAGGAAAGTTTCATACATAAATTGACACCTCTCCCTAAATCAATATTTGTCGATAAGTAAAAGTAGTAAAAAAATATAGGTAATCAATTTATATATAACATTTTCATTTTTCTCTCTTTTTTTAATCCGAGGGCACGAGAATTGGGGCATCTGCCCACTGCAATCTAATACACAAAATTCAAATCGACATCCTTTATTACATCGATCCAAGAGTTACGATTTCTATTATTAATTGCCGTGTAAACTTTCGTGAATTTCATAGACCGTAATTAAATTTAATGAACTCGATCTACCGGAACTAAAATTAACGTTACAATCTCATTAGCAAAATGTGAACACAGCAGTCGAATAATTAACACTAAAGCTGTCAAACCGGTCAAAGATGACCCCGTTTGCAATTTCTGTTATTATAAAAATATTATCAGGTGATATTTTTAGGTACACTTGTTTATCGAAGCATATATTAATAACATAAATCACACGAATGCAGTCTAGACATTGTTATAAAGTAATATACATTACCAGCGTTTATATTATAGTATGAAAGGACCATAAAGAAACAGAAAGCTGAATAAACAAGTGTAATATACTCCGGATATAATTAACGAAGCGTGAGTGCAAGGGACACCGTATAAAATCGCCGCTGTATCAAATTTTTGACGATTAATCATTTTCGCCGAGGTTCCCTATCGTTAATAACCACTTAATCACAGCGGACACGGCGTTAATGCACGCGCGACATATTTTCCTAATACAATCGAAAAGCGGACGAATCGACGCGCAGTGCTCCGACACTTGGAAAATAATTTCCAACGAAAACCATTGTTTCGCGCGGCCCATTGTCCGACGGAAATCGATACCGTTTCTAATTTCTGGACCGCCTCGAAGTAATTTGTTGTTCCGCCGAACAAAATTAGCCGAGCAATATACGTTTTCTAAGTTTATCGAGGCCCCGGGGAATTAGTATCAGATAGCTTTTGGCGATGGATCAATTTTCATCTCGGTCGGACCAATGAAAACGACCGTTTCGGCTGCGTACTATCGCCATCGCAGAGCTAATACGAATTTCCATAACTGTTGGACTATGTTATCGTAACTATGCGTGTAACTATACGGAACAGAAGCGGCTCCGCCAGACAACTATAGAAACCCGCTCGACCATGCAGCCCGCACAAAGTAGACGCGCTCAGTTTTACCCTGTATAAATCATCCGCAAACAGAACGCCATCCCGCTTCAAGGGATTCTGCCTCGCGGAAATTCTCCCTCCCGGAACATATTCGATCGTCGGTCCGAGGCAAGTATCAATTATCAACCTTAGACTTGCACGGAGAAACTTTGGAGCGAGTACTTAACCGCTCGCTCCTCGATTATGCGCGCTGCTCATTAGCAGACCTTTATGCAAAATTCTGTTTTTCATTATTTCTTTCTTTTCACAAGATCTACAAAGAGGTTGAAAGCAATACATGCACGTTCTCAAATTGTCATAACACCTTGATTCTTTAAAATCTTGTGGTTAAGTTAATTTATTAACACATTACCGAGAAACAAGAATTCTCGTTTTATTCTACCCACCGTGACGTATATTTATTAATGTTTTTCCGACGATTGAATACATATAATTTCTGACAATTTCAGTGATATATATATTAATTACAAAAGTAATATATATGAAATATATTAATTACTAAAACGATATATATATAAAACATATTAATTACTAAAATTACAAAACTTTTTAGTGAACACATGTTGAAGGAATTTGAATGTGTTAACAATAACAGAACTTAATAAAAAAGATTGATAAAGAGGAAACAATAATGACTGTTTCACCTTCGTAAAGTTACGAGCGCCGATCGAGCACGATTTAAAACGCGTGTTTCGAAGTTCCACGGGATCCCATGCACGGCGCGAACTTCAACGGTGATCACACCACATTAACCCCGCGTCGATCGCCGGTGTTCGAGAATTTTATTATCGGTCGCGGCCGCTGCATAGCCTTTGAATTTCATTTTAGAAATATTTCTGCACGCCGTGCCTTTTTTTTTACCGCCGCAAACATTTCCGGCGTTATGCGTCGCCGCGCGCGTAACCGTCCGGCAAAATATTATTCCTATCGCGAGCCGGGATCGGCTCGTAAAAGGTACCGCATGGGAAACCAAATGCACCTGAATATTATCAATTTGTCGATTGCAGAACGTAATCGCGGTCTCTGCTCGCAATTAGTGTACTCACGGTGAACATTTGAGATTTTATAATTGTTCTGCTC
Organism: Augochlora pura; assembly: GCF_028453695.1. Classification (NCBI taxonomy): domain Eukaryota; kingdom Metazoa; phylum Arthropoda; class Insecta; order Hymenoptera; family Halictidae; genus Augochlora; species Augochlora pura. The sequence continues at coordinate 1,236,695 of NC_135780.1, forward strand.
TTGATCTCGCAACACTGAGCCCCTATTAAAGCGAAATAACTTCTGTAAAATTATACCAGGCGATTTAGACTTTTTGCTAAGACGACGGAAGCTCTACTTTGCTGGATAAAATATAGATAAATGTTTACAAAAATTGCAACTGGGTGGAACGAGAAAAAGAAAATAAAACGATCGCGTATTTGGACGTTTTAATTTCAGCTTCGAAATTTTCAGTTGTTTATAGTAACGTTTTGTTTTCTTAGTAACGTTAAACAATTTCGAAGGAATTTTCAACTGTACAAGAGTTATCTAAAAGATTTCCTCAAAATTGTTTAGCTTTGCTGCGAGAGATAAGCAATTAAACATTCCTAAAGACGCAGCTCTTCTTCGATGTCTGTCAATTGTTAGATCATTTTTAAATATATTACTTTAAAATCCGAAGGACATTATAAATTTTAAAAATAGTAGAAATCGAAATTTTAAGCTAGAGAAACCGAGAAGATTGCAACCGAGGGATCGCAGGATTTTTTGGTCGCGGCAAATGGAATCGAGAGCGCGAGTTACGACGGAGAAGGACGGTGAAAAGTAGCAAATTTTTCAACCGGGCAACGATAAATCCTAAGTCCCGCGAACTGCGGGCCACGGCGTTTAACCGAGCGAATTTACAGCCGAAACGTCTATTAAAATAATAGGATAACGCGACGCGAATCCTCGCGGATCCGCGCGAAGAAGACACCCCCCATCGGCGTGAACTTCCACTAGCGTCTTTTAGTGGGGACATTAAACCACGATTACGAGAAACGACGATCCACGAACGTTCTCTCCCAAAGTTTTCTCCCCGCTTTAAAACCACTCGCGTAATCGATTACGATACAGTTCCACCATGACGATCCACGGTTTATGGATCGTCGCCATTTTTACGGAACTACCGAAGACGTTCACCGACCCCTCCGCGCAAGCGTGAATTTATTTCGAGATATTTTCAAATAATTCGAACTTTATTCCGCCCGTATCCTGCGGACTAAAGCGATTTTTAAGCCGAGTATACTTACGCCATCAATATTTTATACGTCCGATTTATGTGGCGGTCTTGAGCGAAACTTTTATTCTGTTCTTATTTTGGCGGCGCGGTAAAATATCCACAGACCTGTTCGCGGCTTTCGCTCTCGCCGACGAGATCGCCTCGCTGTGCTTCCTTGCTTTTGTAAATAATAACAGCATTATTACTTATCTTTCGCCATGAATAATTCACTAGCTGGCGGGAAGAATTGTAACTCCAATTTCTATGAAATAACGCGCGAAAATGAGAACTTGTATAATGATGTAATAACGAAAAGTGTCTCGGCAAATTCTTATCAATCAGTTATAATACGCGATACAGTGCGTTAAAAAACGATCGCAAAAACTGCAGTTCGGTAGACGCTGTCCGTCCGAGTACCCTAATTGATTTACGCAATTATTAGGCAAACAACTGCGGTGAAAAATAAAAACGCGAACACCCCGATCAATGAACTTACAGAGCCGAAACGTTGAGCGCCGCGGTAACCGTCGATATTTTGTTGACTTTCGAGTCAGCGCCGAGTGCTTCTGAATTAGTCGGCGGCGGCGTATATTGAAAACATGTTATTGGCCGTGCGCAATAAAAACCCGCCGATAAAAAAATCGTCCGTTCTCCCGAGCAAATCCGATCGCGAATAATTGCGATGACTTAAGCTGAAAATGATTCGACGCGATCGCGCGTGCACCTGCGAAATATATACGGTTGCCTATTGGAGATGCGCCGATCGGGAACGGTCGAAATTATTCGCGTATTGGAAATCGTGATGCGCGCGTTGCAAAAAACTCGCGTAATCTATGCTTTCGATGTGTCCCGGTGTTCGCGGCGTTTTGTTCAGGTCGAATCATCGAGGCAGGAGTCCGTGATTTACGAGACAACTTTCAGGCGAAACTGCAACATTTGTGGCAGAAGTAACGAGGTGAAGGCTAACTTTGAATCACTTTGATCGATGAGACAGAGAACGCTAAACTGTTGTATTATTAATATTTTTAAATATTATCGGTAAGATTTTGTCTATAGACAAAATATTGACTCTATGTTCATAGATTTCCATGTTCGACCACGCAAAATCATTGTAGACGCGCTCCTTATTATACAATTATAAAAGTAGTAAAGAAGCTTTCATGAGAAATGATTAAGTAAATTACATTATTGGAGCAACTATTGTAATAAAGACTACAGAATATCTGAATAAGTTGTATCTCCTCATTCTTACGAAGCAGAGCGGAACAGTCAACTTTACCATTCGGTGAACTTAGTGGTAATACTACGCTACAGTATTCAGTTCGATTTAAAAATTTGTTACGTAATCTACTAAATATGACTAGGATTTATTTATCAAAACGTAGGAAGTGAAGCAAACTATACAGGAATTATCAAGAACGAAGACAAATCAGCGGAATTCCAAACGAAATCGTAGCTTAAGGAAGATTAAATCGCCTTAGTTAAAAGCCGTTTTCTCCATGTGAAAAGTAATTATAAAAAGTCTCGTAACATCGTACCAAACTGCTTGGCGACCAGTGAAACAACGCGTCGACCAAAAATCATAAAAATAATTCAGGTATCGGGGAACGCAGCGCAGAATTGCAAAAGAAAAGCCATGGCGCCATTCTGTTTGCCGCACTTTCGCAGCGTTTAGTTTCATTTAAATTCTGTCCTCGGGAAACCGGTGAAATTCAGTGAAAAAAGAGATCGTCAAGGTAAACGCCGTGGATTCCCCGTCTCGCGGGGAAACTCGCAGGAAGGACCATAAAATACCGGACTTGTTTCGCGGCCCTGTAATTATGCGCAAATGGAGCCGCTTTGTAATTAATATTCTTTTCTTCGAACCACACCGTCGTACACCCGTTGTCCGGCGGCGAACAATACGCGCCCTTTCTAATGTTTTCTCTGCCGTGTGAGACAGCCGCTCGTTTTTTTTTTTCGGCCGCGGCGAAAGGAAAGCGCGCGTGCACACGGTAACTGCTTTTTAATTCTGCCGGAGAGCCCGGCATCAACCTGTCCACCGAACGAACGAGCGAACGGGCGACAAGAAACGCCCGGCGAAACTTTCGTTACACGGCGAGAAAAAGCGTTATTAACGAGATACGGTGACTGGCTGAACGTACTCTAAGTGGATTGAAAATAATGCGGAGCACTCGTTGCCCGCCCGTGTCATAAATATTAGGATGCGGAGGCTTCGATCGCGTGATCCTGCGCCGTTCGCGGCGCCGGAGATGAATGAAAATGGTGGAAATTGAATTTTCCGCGCTCGTTCGTTTTACTTTTGTCGCGCGACACTTGATGAGTGCGTGAGCATACTGTTTCAAATAGAATATTGCGGATACAGTCGAACCTCGATAACTCAAACCTCGATAACTCGAACCTAGGTAATTCGAACCTTGATGACTCAAACCTAAATAACTCGAACCTTGATAACTCAAACCTTGATAACTCAAACCTTGATAACTCAAACCTTGATAACTCAAACCTTGATAACTCAAACCTTGATAACTCGAATCTCCATAACTCGAACCTTGATAACTCAAACCTTTATAACTCAAACCTTGATAACTCAAACCTCCATAACTCGAACCTTGATAACTCAAACCTTGATAACTCAAACCTTGATAACTCAAACCTTGATAACTCGAATCTCGATAACTCGGACCTTGATAACTCAAACCTAGATAACTCAAACCTCGATAACTCGAACCTTGAGAACTCAAACCTAGATAACTCGAACCTCGATAACTCAAACCTTGATAACTCAAACCTAGATAACTCGAACCTCGATAACTCGAACCTAGATAACTCGAACCTTGATGATTCAAGATGCGAATTTTGTTCATTCCCTTCCGCCGCATTGTAAGAACCTCTATAAATCGAAATAAAATCATGTTGATTTTCAGAGTTTTATAGAACAATTCACCGAACTATCGTGGATAGTTCCACAAAAGTTTTATGAGAGGAAAAAGACTACTATTTCAATTACTATAAAAGGCCCCTCGAACATTGCGATCGTTTGTCAATTTATTACGCGAAAGAACGTCACGAACGGAAATTAAACAATTTCCAAAGAGAGCAAACAAGGTGGTAAAACGAGACCGCGGTTTCAGCAGCTTGTAAGACCCCCTAAAAAACTGGAACTTGTTTAATGAACCTAAGCACGAGAGTCCATGCTCTCCCAGCGCCGGCGACGTTGTGTTACGAAAAACTTTCCAAAAAATGCTGTAAAAACGACGCTGCAGAAACTTGTGCCGTTTTGCCACTTTGCAGACCGTACTGGGGCTGTTTGTGGTAGAATATTCCAGTTTCTTTCAAGGACTATCGATCCGATAAAAGGACATCGTAAAAGAATATATGTAATACGAATTTATGTCGGAACAGGAATCTAATTCATCTGTGTAATCGTGATATCTTTTGTTTTATTTGGAGTTTAAGATATGTACAGTAAAATTCAAAATTTAATTTCTTTTTATTTTTGATAAATTATTAATACAACAGAATTAGTAGAGGTTTAATCGAGGTCAAGATTATGTCAAATATAGTTTCATCGTTATTCCTTGAAATTATCCAAAATTTTGTCAATTCTAACAATTCTAACTCGTCGGTTACTATTATAGATCACTTACAACAACTAAAGTATTATAATCGTCAATTTTTAATCAGATTACTATTCGTCCCGCTCTGGTGCATCACCGTTAACGATTCAAATACACGTGTTAAGTTTGAAAAAACCTTTCACGTGCAGTTTCGAATAAACATCTCTGCGTGGTCCCAGCATGTTTGCGCCGGGCCGACCCAAGAATTCGAGCAGCTCGAAAATCCGCCCCGAAAGAGGCCGCGCGGACCCCCCTTGTTAGCCGCAGTAATTTCTAAACATCTGTAAGGAAAATCCACGTTTCCAGGGTCTGAAGTTCAACCATCTGTTTACCAGACGCGGACACTTTCGCTCTAGACACCAGCCAACCCATCAAAACAGTGACCATCCGAAAGGGATCCGGTTGCTGCGGAGTGACCTGGATTTTCAAGCGTTTGCCACCTTACGGCGATTCTTCGGGACCCAGACGGTTCTCCGAGGGCCGAAGAAGCCAACCCGAGGAGTCAGCTAACCGAAGATAAATAAGGGTCACGCGAGAAAAAAAAAACTCGGCTCAAATCTACTGCCACCGGGTGACAAATTGAGACTACGAGCCGCTTCCAATTTGGGGACGTTTTGCCGCTCGAAACGTACAGTATCTGTCGCGTAGCGTTTCTTAATATCGCGTGAACCTTATGTTCGTATATTGTGTTTATTTATGTGTTGAATTTATATAAGGATGCAAGGGATGATACGAGAGCAAGAGATTTTTTATTTAAAAAAGAACGTGACTTTGAAGAAGAGGAGAGTAGAAGTTATCATTAAGCAGATGTCACGCATTCATTCATTTCTTTTTAATATAATCGTTTTGTCATTAATTGTAAAGGCATTTTAATTACTTTCAGACGGTGGCTATGTCAATGTGACATATCGTTCGTTTAATTATTCAATTTTCGTCAATTAAATAAAATAATATACTATTAAATGAAAAATAAAATAAAAAGTATCCTCAAAAATATATTCTAAAAAATTGCTGAATGGCCTATTTACCATTTCATATTTTCTGTACCATTTTGCTAAATGCATGAGATCCTCGGCAATTACAATCCACCTGATTCCGCAGAGAACTGTCTGAAAAATGTCTCGAATCAGCCGAGCCACGAGTAAAATCGCAGAGCGAGGGACCAACATCGATGGTAAAAATCGCGAAGCTGTCGAAACTTTTGCGAGGAACTCCCTAATCAGGCACCATAAATGGGTCGCGGAGCGTGCGAACAAACATACCGGGAGTTCGGGCAAAAATGTTACTTTTCCGTTCGGACAATAAGCGTTTGATTAACGTGTGTCTACACGTCGAAAATCAGAGTGCTCTTCTCGTTAATTCGAGGCTCGGAGAAATCGAGGGAAATGCGAGAAATCGGCGAACGAGTCGGACGAGAAAAAGTGAGAGGGCGAGAGAACCGGACGGCGGAGGGAGGAGAAGGGCGAAGTCAAAATCTCATTTCTGAATTACATCGCGTCCGTGTGCGGGAACTTCGTAGCAGAAATTGTGATTCGTTTTTCCCCGGTGGCCGAAGATGCGCGACGCCGCTGTCCACCCCACCTCGTCTCGAGGGCGAGGGGCGGGGGTGGCGACCGGCAAAAAAATGGGGATATTCGTTAAGCATATTACACACGCCTGTGGAAACTCGATTAAAAGGCTCGTGTGTGCCCGGCGGTAACTCGCGTCACGGGAACTAACGTTGCAAACAGAACTTTTTCCAGATAGCCGCGTAACGAACGAACGTGGATCGGTAATTTTTCGACGTTTAGCAACGCCGCTGCCGCCACCGCCCCCGGTCCGATTGAATTTATAGCAATCGATACTAGCGTTCGCAAGGTCGGTAGAATTGTTTTTGTATCGACGCGCCGCGGATATGTTTAGCCGAATTTATCGTTCGCTCGGATTCGCTCGCAGAAACTTGTTCTCTCTTTAATATTCACTGCGTCACGTGGAACTAAAGTTTCCATTTTATTGGTTATTTGCTCTGCTGTTTCTGCTGTTGATTATTTATTTTTACCGTCCAATAATTCCGACGGTTTTTCGGCGAAGGTTTTCGCCGAACTTGCGGTTTCTTGACTTTGCGTTCACGCTGGACCGATCGTACAAATTGAACAGACTACGCTTTTATCACTCGAAAGTTGCTGAAATTACAGATACCATTCCGTGGAAAATTATTTGTTACGTTATACATGTTGTGTTATTTTATATAATCTTATTCTGAAGAAAACGCGCGTTCATCAATTTCCGTGCGCGTTTTTCATCCGAATCAACGAATTAAATCGTATACATCGAAACACTGTAAAATCCGGATTATTAGAATTAGTCATAAGAAAATTGTTAGAACAATGACCTAATTTTCAATAATGAATTTTCAATCAACCTGATTCAATGCATTTCTTTCTAGAGACAAACACCATAACGGAAAACGTTAAAGATCCGAATCATGTTACTTTTATAAACTAATATAAAGCAGCTGCTTCCAGTGCTCCCTAAATCTATCATTAAATGACGTTATAGCGCAAGAAGTTATTGCACAGCAAGAAATCGTTCGCCACGAACTGCTGCCGATGTAATTTATTATTTCGTACGGTTTGCAAGCAATTCCATTGGTCCGCTCTGTTTTCGACTAGTGAATGGCATCGCCCGGATGTAAAATATTTGCCGGCGTTCCGTACACGGCCGAACATATATTATTTAAACAATTCCTGTTTGCCGGGCGCGTGTTCATTGAACTTGTTAGTGATCCGCGGATTGCAAAGCGGAATAGAAAACTACGGGGACGGAGGCTAGGAACGGCGGCGGAACAAAAGGGCAACGCGAAACGGTCCCTTGGTAGAGCCGAACTATCGAGCAAAAACCTATGAAAGGAACATGAAATACGGCGACGTTTTGATTCGTTCGCGGCTGAATAATTTCGAAAGAGACAAACAACGAAATCTGTCGCGCGTAATATGTGTATGGAAATTCCTAGCGAAAGAACCGGAGCCGGTGAAAAAAGTTTCTTTTTCCCGCGATCGTCGCGTGATCGGTCAAATACGTTTCGAAGATCGGTACTTTTGCCGCCGAATTTGAGAGATTTCCTCGGCAAGACGTGTATCTTCTTTATTGATAAAAGTTCCGTCTTCCGTCGGCGCGTCCTCGAAATCACTTGGCCGCCATTTTTGCTTACTCGAAATCCTTTCAACTTTTCTAATTGGTCCTTAGAGCACTCTCGTGGAAATAATTACGCCGCAAGAAGGGGGACTTAATAACTTAATGAGCCTAGATCCGAGAATTTTTTCTTCCCCTTTCTTCGAGCAACCGTGCACGAGTTTGCGTGGACGAAATCGGCGAAACTGAGATCCAACATAATGAATTCCCTCGTTTAGCAGGTATTATGGGGTTGGGGGTGCTTGGGAAACTTGTCTGAGCAGTTTGATGCTCGTAAGGAACAGTCGAGAAGTATCGAACGCTGTCTGCCGGCGATTGTCTAATGGTTTCTTCATAATCAAGGATCGTAAGGCAGTTGTAGTTCTTTAGAAGAAATGCGATTTTTCATTTGGTGGAAGATATTGAGGTATATGTAACAAGCATAGAATACTGTGAACTTGTAGCTTGTTACTTGTAGAGACATTAATGACTATAATAATGATGACAGTAGAATATATTCTCGTCTTAAATCTCTTTAATGTATGATTATTATTTTTCTACAGGATTGTTCAACTTGTCAAGAACAATAGTAATAAAATGGACATATTTACAGCTAATGTCACTAAATTCAAAAGAGATTGCTGAGTCTCTATCAGTCTAAATATCATATATTCTTGTGCCATTGTAAAAGTATTATTATAAATAGTAAGGATTTTATAAAATAAAGTATTATAAATTGACAGATTTTTACGTTCTTTTAACACTAAACGTACTATCACCTGTCAAATGATCAATTTATAATTACTGATCGACTATAATTACTGAAATTATAAAGAGAAATTCACCGAAAACTATTCAATATATTTACTCATCCCAACGTATATTGATATAAAAATTCAATACTGTAATTTCTATAAAACAACACAGTCGAGTCACTTTTAACGCCCGGTTAAATAGTTAGCGTTAAAGAGAACTGTTCCAACCGAAATCTATGCATTCGACAGAATAATATTCGATACTCGATCTTCCTAGGAGCTCGCGTGAACAGCCTAATCGCACTTAGTTCTTCGAAAATGTCTAACATCGATTGCTCAGGCATCCGTTTCCCCTCGTTCGATAACTACCCACTTAAAACAATGAGTACCGGCCGTGTTGACCTAACTCTCCTTTAGACCTGTGCACTACGATCGCTTATGCCATACCGAACACGCGTTATTCAATCGAAACATTATTCATTTATCGTCGACAATTAAAGCCTGGCTTCGTTATACCGGAACATCGTTGCCCGGGAATTCGTTAACGAAGTACAACGGCAATTTTAAATATTTGATACGTTTCGAATTTCGAAACAGTCGAATTTCCGCTGCGTCGATACAAGCAACGGCCTCTCTTATCAATCGACATCAACAAAATTAAAAACCTGCGCAACAGCAGCTGGTTTGTTACGACCGAGAGCCCGCCCGTAATTGACGGACAGCAAATAAATCGCGACGACACCGTTTCGAAACCAGTCCGGACAGACTGGTTCGTAACATGGCGTCTAAGATACGGGTTCTCCGACAATTTCGAAAACCTGACCGATTCCCATCGAAGAACGGTTTCCAATATTCCGGGCGTTTCTCGTCATTAAATAATCATAAGACCGATACACGACGACGCACGGTTTGGTATTTCGATAATCTAGGGCGACATCATTCTGAACGACTACATTTTCTTGGTTTTTAAATACGTATTTAATTGTGATTACTTGGAATATCAATCTGTAATCGGTTTAAATATTTTTCAATATTTTCTAATATTTATTCGCCGTTGGATAGAGCTACGTTTGTTAAGAGAGAACGGCTTAGATCGACGACAGGTGCGTGCGTACAATGATCACCGGTAACCGTAATCTAAGATGATGTAGAGAATAGCAAAATTTTTAAATTCATGAACGCAAACTTTCTCTGCCCTTTTAGATAATAAGACTGCGTTTTCGATGTTCGCTAAAAAGCGTAGCTCGTATTTTACTATAAAACGAAGTATGGTAAAGTCACTTCAATCACTTTAGCCACTTCAGAATATTGGTATACAGGACGTCGTATAACTGATGCTCCAAGCGGATAGGAGCTGACTTTACGTTAAAATATAAGTCGAAAAACAAGAATAACATTTATTCATTTAACACTTTGTTTTCGAGAAAACCGAGTCGAAGATGCGTCAAATTCGCATAGCTTGTAATGTGCCGACAAGTAGAATTGCCGTATAGTTGCCAGACGCGTCATTTGATTCTTATTTAGTACTATTACTTTTTCTACCTAATTTTTCTCAAAAACAGAGCCTTGAATGGAAACAACTTATTCTATATTTTCAAACTATCTTTTCACGTAGAATCAGCATAGGTTGTACCATCAGTTAAAAACTTCGTCTTTATATGATTATATTTTTCAAATTATTTCAAGTATGCAATTTTTAAATAGAAAGTATTAAGAACGCACGTTAAACGGTGGAATAAAAGATAATAAAAGATTCGAAGTTCAGATGCAAGCATCATCGCTACGAAATAATGTTAGAATAAATAAATTTCCGAGAGTTCGCTGCCGATATAGTATTAAAACTAACACTTATTCTGGTTCGCTAAGAGACATTGCTTCCAAATAAACGATAACTTGGACGGTTGTTAAAAACGCTCATCCTCGAAGCGAGATCCTTCCAAGTTGTCGAAGCGTCACGCTGTGCGACGGTCGCGAATTAAGGATCGCGGATAGCATCGATGACAGCTTACCTTTTACGAGGGTCGTTGCGGACAGGAGGACGAAAAACAGGATCAGCCTCATCGTCGACGGTTTGTTTCCGTGGTCCTTCATGGCTGGCTCGAGAGTCCGCTACAGGAACATAGATGAACACACCGGACACGATAGAACGTATGTAAACACAGGTGGGGTCCACTCTCATACGATCGAAACGTGTTCCCGTGAGAGGAGAAACAGCGATAAAGAGAGACAGAGAGAGAACGAGAAGAGGAGAAAAAGGGTAAAAAGACCGAACAACACAAACAACAACGAAACAGTCGGTTCACGGTCCACTGGCTGCACTTGGTTTCACCGAGACGATGCTGTAGCCGGCGTCGACAAATCTGTCCTCCCGAGAATCGAAAGAATCGAGCCTCGATCGGTCGGCGTTCAACCTTTCCGAGAAATCACTGTCCGCGAAGTGCGTGCGCGGAGACAGCACGGGCACTCTATACGTATCGCGGGGTTAGGTTGTCACTGTAAGAGCCGTCGGCCACTCGGCGCCGGTGCTTTCATCACACAAAAGCGTAACAAGTTTTGCCGCGAGCGATCGCCGTCCGTGAATATATCCTCCCGTCGGACTCGGAAGAAACGCGTCGACTGTTCGCGCGCGCGTCGCACCGCCGTTAAAAAGCTCGGCGAACCGCCGTGTGAAGCGAGCGATGGGTGCCCGGCACGCGCCGCGCCAATTCGATAAAATTGATGTCGATCGACAGATCGGCCGATGAATCGTCGGTCGATCGCGACACGCCGGGGCCGCGGCTCGGACGCGCAAATCGGATCGAAGGGTCGTAACCGAGCGTAATATTTCGAACACGGTGCCCGTTGCCCCCGGCGCGTTGTCTCCTCGATTGTCACGAGACGAGAGACGAGACGATAGATTTTGCCGTCGGTCCGTTCCGCGCGCACTCCCGATGGCTCGAGGCTCTTTCCGGTTTCGACTGTCGCGTTTTCCACACTTTTGACCGTCGCTGACGCGAGCGGCTGTCACGTATTGGTATCCAATAGAACCGGGGGTTGTCACACCGGCGAAACACACAAGTTCACGATCAACACCACTTCGAGAGATCGAACGGTCGCGAACGGCCCAGAGACGACGCACCGTAGCAGTGTCGCGGGTCCGGTTGTAACAGGTGAACTGTCAAGGTGCACACGACGGGTCGGTCGCCACGGCGTACACCGATCGGCTTTCACTCGGAGCAAGTATACGTATATATACGTGTATCCTCGCGGTTTCTGTACCGTCGCGGCTCGGTGTTCTTGTTGTTCCACGATGCACCCGACGGTGTCAAACGATCATCCCTTATCCTCGCCGGTCTTCAGACACGTTTTTCGATGCCGTCCGGCGCGATCCAAACTAGTCGTCGCGGAACTTTGTCGACTCGCCGAAACGACGCGCCGGTCTCCTGCCGAAAATTCTCCTAATTCACTTTTTCGTCTAACGGAGACCAAAACGAACACGTACTCGTACACTCGGATCGCGGGACGAAGAAATAAAACTCGCACGTACCGCCGCACACCTACGCGGGAGTGTGAACACTGTGGAGTTGCTCGGAAGGGAAGGAGGCCTCTGCCCCCGCAGAGATCCACGGAGATTGCCGAGCAACGGCGACCGCGCACGAACCCACAGCCGACCAGCATCCGACTGCACCTCCCAACCCCTACGGCTTCCACGGCGAGAGCGCAGTGCGCACGCAAAGCACTTGACACGATGAGAATCAGAAGAACAACGCAGATGCGGAAAATCGAGGGAAAACGTCGTCAAGATACCACAGACCCGAGCGTTCCAAGTCCGAACCGATTATACCGATCCGCGGCCCGACAAGACGCGAGCCTTCTTATGCGCCCAATGAAAACGCCTCGTGCACTCAACCCTCTCTGGCGCGCTCTTTGTCCGCGCACTTTATTAAGTCTACCGGAAACTGCATTTTTTAACACGTTAAGCGCCATGCCAGTCGGCGGTGACTGACACTGTACTCTTCGTTCCGACCGCGTCAGAATCCTGCGAGAAATCATACTCTTCTATTTATAAATTGAAAATAACTTGGTGGTCGCAAGTTAATGCATTTACTTAATTATTATTTGTTAACGAAAGAAATTTTGAAGAGTATTATTAAAGCTCCGTGTTTCCAGGTTTTACAGAATGTTGTAACGCATGCTAAACGGAAAGGAAGACAAAACAAGCTTGGCGCCATCGTGTTAAAGTTCGGGTTCCGCGACAGTTTAGCGGAAGTTTGGCCAAATGGAAAACGTTATCATTGGGCTGTGAAAAGGGCTCGGGAAAATCGTCTTTCGAGCATTCACGTGTCGCGACGGGTATACTGGTTCGGACAATATTTTTCATTGACGTGCATACTCACCGTAATAAAGTCGCGATGATGTACATTTGCAATTCTTTCTTTATTATCATTACAACCATTATTGTAAGAAGGTTGTAAGAAGACATATCTTTCATTATTTGCACATCCTTAATGTCGAAAATAATATCTCCTAATGTCCAAATTGTATAAATGTTCTTTTTATTTTGTATTTGATCAAGATACCAATTATTTATTTATTAACGAGTATATATTTATCACGTTTGCTTTCACCATCTAAATGAACGCATTCATAATTTTCACATATTTTAGGATAAGTCAATTTTTGAATTACTAATTTATTTCGAGGGTAACTTATTAGTTTATGACGAAGCTCGGGAAATCGATAACTAAAATTTGCGGATTTCACCGAGCCTGAATTAATATTTCACCTTCGAGAAACGTGAAAGCAGGTTCGCATTGCTTGTGATGATGTATTCAGCTTCATGAAAATTAAACAAGTAAATATGTGCATAATTATTACTGTTTTTAATTCGGCAAATATTAGCTTTAATTTATTTGGTAATCCCCGTATGATATGCATATAATTACCGTTGTTCGATTTATTTCACAAGCAGTGGGAACTTTGGGTAGGAAGAATTTTTCAATTCCGACACTCGACAATAATATTGGCAACGTTATTGTACTATAAAGCGCTTGTATTGCCGTAAGGGTTAATGATCGGCGCCACCAGTTACCTATCAAACGAAGGAGAATGGTGCTGACGAAAGTAGGCCAAAAAAACTGATATTTTTTCGAAGCAGTGAACGTTTTTTCAGACTGTTCACTTTTAATGCTGTAGCTTTAGAAGCTGGAGTCTAGTATGACGGGAAAGCAGGGGATTATCTGTCCTCTTCATATTTTATACACACGTATCATGACACAGGATTATCTTACCATCAGGCTTCACTAGCGAAATGTCGGAGCCACGACGTGAGATACAGAATGCTTGCGAAATAGTTAGAACACGACGAGTCATTTTCGAAGGTGGAATTGCTCGAGATTCGTATTTTTTTAAAGCTTGATCCATCTGATTGAAACACGGTCTCTTATGAAACTTATTCAACTTGTTCAGCGAAAATCAAGGTTTGAAAATATCTCAAGTAACGATGAAATTGGATTTAATGGCACTCGTAGCTAAATCACTATTTTAGAGCTGGTGAAAGAGACGATAAGATTCATTTAGCTGCTTAAATATTATATAAAATAATATTGTTTCTTGTGAATCCATTCAAATTTATAAAAAAAACGGGACTTCTCATTTTTAATCGTGAGGGTATATATTTTCACAGAATTAAAAGTAAAAGGTAATCAAGTGGTAATTTTTCGTTGCTTCTTTAAGATGGATGTAGGTTTCATTCGCGATTAATTAAATCCCCGTTCTAACAAGCGTCGCTATAATAGGTTAAAGCGTGCACAACGCCTTAGAATAATTCCACGAATATTCAGCGACAGTGTTCGTACCGGCGCAACGTTGAAAGTACTCCTCTTCGCCGTTATTATTTATGGGAGCAATTTTCTTCTTGACAAACAAGAATCGATAAGAGCTACGGCGGAACTCGTTGGGGCCGCTTTCAACCTTCGAGGAAACTTCAATTATCCAAATTATATTTTTGGCAAAATATAGGTTCAGCTCATTTTAATAGAAATCTCGAAATTAAATCTCCGCACGGCGAATAAATAGACCTGCAATTTGCGATCGTTTACTCGCGAAGTATAGATAAATAAAAAAAGGAACAGGAGCTGGTATGGTTGCGATAACGTGGCAAAAATGAAAAACAAATTCTCTGTATCGATAACAGTTATTAGTTTGAAAGTAGACGATATGGAAATGTCAACTTCGCGCACTGCGTTATATTCTAAAAAGTATTCAATTACACGTTATCAATTCTACGAATTTTTTTTACCAGGATGAAAAAGGAATTCTATTGAAAAATAGCACTGCCAAGCCAGCCAGGATGCTGAGCAAGAGCCCGGTCGAAAGGGATGTAACCTTCGGGTCGACTGCTCACAAACCGTGCAGCCATAAGTCATGGGAACCGACACATCGTCCCGGAAACCAAAATAGCGAAAGGAAGATCAAAATTTATTTCACGGCGGAACGTGTGCAGGTTGACCGGAACAGTTTCACTCTTTGAAAATCAATACCGCAAAAGATGCAACGATCGGTATTATACTTTAGTTGAAAATTAACGTCGAACTAAACTAAATGGATAATTATTAAACGCTCTGCATTTTACTGTATCTTTTTGCTTTCGTGATCTAACTGAAAAATACTTCTAATATCTCAAATATAACAATGTTGTAGACAGTTACATACGAACGATTGTTAAATATAGCGCCATCCGGCGCACATTTTAAATTTTGTTTCCCCAATTTAACTTTATACGAAAGATTCATGTAATATGTAAAAAAATTTTCGCCTTCTTAGTGCAGCTTCAAATATTTTCTTGTTATTCGAAAAACTTGCCACGATATGCGGCGCGTCAAAGATACCAGTTTACAAATGGTGGATTTACAAGCGAGTTTGGAATCCCGAAACCAGGATTGCCCGGCGTTTAGGTAGTCAGGCAAAGAGACCGAATAAGAATATCGGAAATCCCGAAATTTCGGGTACCCGGGACACGTTCCGAAGCAAACTTTGTTATGAACGGTGACCGACTTGTGGCATTTTCTAAGCATAAGATACTTTTTGATGCAAAGTTGTTTGAAAAGAATACGAAACTGTGACACTACTTCCTCGATTGTGTTTTACGGTGATCGCTGACGTTGATCTTTTCTTAACCCCTTGCCGTACTTTGACGAGTCTGACTCGTGATTATGATTTTTAACAATAAAGTGTTAAATATCAATGTTATTTCGTGTTTTTATGTCGAGATAAAATTCTGTCCTTCTGCCACTAATATTTAAGCACTGAACTAAGTGTAAGTATACTCTAAATATTAATTTTATTTCTCCTCTAAGAAATTATTCTAATCCAAATTAATTTAATCATTATAACTGCGATGAATAAAAGTACTGTAAGGGGTTAATCGCTTGGGTCGCGATGGTAATCGGAGTTTACGTGTTCGTTAGCCATGCAAATAGACCAAAACACCGAGTGATAAAGATTTAATCCCGTCCAGCGAGGTTCGTATATTATTTTTATCGTTGTTAAAGCCGCGAGCGGGGTAAATAAACTCCGTTCGAGTCCCGCTTTTGTAATAAGCTCCGAAGCAAACGAATTTGCATAGAAATTCGCTAGCCTATTTATGTGTTTCGCTATCGGGCGCGCTAGTTTACGCATAATTATCCGCTGTAACTACTCCGTTAGTCGTACAGGATGATTCAGATTGCTCCGGCACACCTTCGATCGATCTCGAAAGCGACGCGTTCAGGTGGTTTGTTTTGCACATTGAGACACCTGGTATAGTAGCACACGTTTTATTCTGTCATATTGCGTACAATCGGGGAATAGAAAAAGGTGTACCGCGTACTTACACATTATACAGCGTAAACCAATGACACACAGCAGCTTCAACACCTTCAAAACTCTGTAGGTAGGAGTAGAAAAATATTATTTCAATAATTCTGTTCGACGCGTCACGCAGGCTAAAATAAGAACACAATCGTCTCGAATAGACTTTTTAGGTATTCGACGCATCTTCGATACGATTAAACATTCGTAACGTTTATACAGCGAGCTACTCTTCTCGACGAGCCCATCTTGCGAGGATTTTCTTGATAAATTACAGAAAAAGCTTCGTCGAATTAACGAAAGAGAAAAACAACTGTGGATCGTTAATGCTTAAATGAACAGTTGCTCGAGGCGCGCCGTAATTGTCTTCTTTAATTACAGCAAGAAATTCGTAAATGTCGAGCAGATCTCAATTAAAAATCACCGAACGAGCCTGTAATTTCTCGCGTGTCCAGCAAGAGGAAAACGAGTAACAGAAAGAGAAAAAAGGATTGATGGATGAGGCGAGGATAAAACATGGTAGCCAATCGCGAGAAGACATTTGTTTCGTCGCCGTTCATTTTTTTCTTCAGTCTTATTGGTACCTATACTAATTGCGAGTCGAAGATCAGGACAATGTCGCGGTTCAACGCGCGAAGCTGCGAACGACAATGAGAATAACGCAATCACGCATCCGTTTCTACGGAATTTCTCACGCAACAGCCGAGAAATAGTCGCACAAAAGTTGGCACGATGTCTTTCGAGACCTTCGATCTTATTCTCGAGCCGGCTCGCTGCAACTTGCAGTCCAGGATCGATGCAGAAATTCCCGTGATCGTTTTGGGTGCTTGAATCTTTGAAACAAGACACGCGACGTGAAAGTCGAGCACGATGAAAAGTACTTTCCGAATACGTATTTTCAGGACACCCTCTAGTTTGACTGTGTATCAAAAATATCTGTTTGATAACTCGAAACCGTGTTGTGCCATTCTGTTGCAAATACTTCGTCAAATGCATTATATATTTTATATTATCAGATTTAGACCGGTCGATCAATCACGCTTACTACCTCGAGGTATTAACGCGTTTACAATAAAAATAAAAGAAACAAAATTTGTTGCGAGATACGCATGCAACTCTTCTTCGCTCCAATTTATGCGAAAGCTACACGCAGACGACTAAAACAGTCATCATCATCTCATATTTGTAGTTGTAGCTTATAAGAGAACGATCATTACGGCTCAACAAAATTTTCATGCATTCTCCGAATGTGTATTAACAAATGGGATTGCCGTTCTTTTTAAAAACTCCAAAAGCTGTCTCGCAACACGAACGTACGTCAAACCAGAGAGACTCCTTCACGAGTGGATGAAGTAGACTCTACAAAAAGACAATATACTTTCATTATGAAATATATTATTCCTAAATATATATATGTATATATATATATTTATATGGTTTCTCCGTCGCTGCGTTCGCATCATTCGCCTTAAATTAACAGTATTACGAGACAGATCGTCTTCCGTCGCTGCGCACAGGGTACGCGAATCGTCGAGACTTGCACACGAAAAGAAAGAAGAAAAATCTACGATTACAAGAAAATATAGAGAACCTATCGTAAATCCCTCGCTGCGGTTTGCTTTGCACTAACATCGGTCGCGCTTTTCGCCGCGGAAAAGCGGAACCGGTCGCATCGCGTATCATCGCAGCGTTTCCGGCACAGAAACGCGCCCAAAGATACTTCGCCGCGAAAAAAAAAAAGAAATGCTTTCGCAACGGCACGCACGAAGAAAATGCGATATTCTCGGCGTAAGAGCAAATACGGTCCGAAAACAAAACCAAAAAAAAAGAATAGAAAGATTTAATGCGCAGTCGGAGCAAACTCAATTGGCTACTCAGGACCACTCGCGCCGGTCCGGCTACTTCAGACGTAGCTTCCCTTTTTACTTTTATGGAGCACGCAGATCTTCTCCTCCTCTTCGTTACTGCGATGTGGACATTACATGCACCCTCTGCCTCGTCATTAACACTACCAGCACTCCAGAGTCGCTATTTCGGATTACTTTATAAAAGTAACCGGAGTGCATCGGGTTGTAACGTAAATTACTACGCTGCGATCTAATACCTGTTCAGATTTTCAGCGATCTTTATTAGAATATATGTCCATAGAAAACGATTTCGTAAGTAATTTTTCGCGAACGCGTTCGTGCTATCTTGATGATCGTAGATCGAGAGATTCGGAAGCCGGCCTTTTCGTCGGCTCCCACTGTTCAGCGTTCTCGTGATAGAAGAGAAGCACTTTTGTGAACTGAATTTAGACATTTTCAGACACGAAGATCTAATTAAGTTCATTCCTTCTTATTGTTAAAAAATTTCGAGTCCCGTATAAGCAATTGTTAGTTAGATAATAAATTTTGATCTGAGGCGAGGATGAACAAACAATCGCGATTTATGAGATTCCAGCGTCGGCGCTAAGTGGATGTTAATTATATACCTACGTATGTTTACTAAAATAATAACGAGAAGGTGCCGTGAAAAAGAAGAATTATCTATCGTTATGATTTTTCTAACTTTTAACTCGAAGTTTGGAAACAGGCTCGCCGAGAGAAGTCTGATGTGATTTAATGAACTATGATCTGATAATCGGCGTGTTATTAAATGTAATTAGGATCAAGGTTGATCTCCTTGGAAATAAACGCAGTAGGTACTTCGAAGCGATTCTTCTATCTTTGGAAAGGAAGGATATATTGCTTAAGAACGATGCTTGCAAACTTCGTTTCAATAAAGAATTGACTAATTTCTCTAAAGACCACTTTGCTGCTTAGAAGACGGAAATTGATTAGGACTTGTTTGCTACCACTGTAGGTACATAACTTGGACATCGCAATACTTAATCGTGTTGATAACGAGTTTGCAGAAGTTTGTTTCCCCATAACATAGAACATACGCGAGTGGTATTGTGTTTGTAGAAACAGAGTAAGGGACGTAATGGTGGCAAATTGGGAGAGTCTGTGATAGCAAAGTGGAAGTTCCCTAAGCCCTGGAGCTTATGTTGGACAGCACTGCGCTAATTAATGTGATGCATTGCTGTCTACGGGTGAGACACGTTTTGTGGTATTCTACTCCTCGACACGTCTCACCGCGAATGTGTGAGGCGGAGACAATACGTGCATGTGGAGGAGCGCTGTCCACCGGTAAAGCCCCGTGCGTGTTTCTTACTTCCCTTCCTTCCTTCCTTACGAAATCTTCCCAAATTCTATGCTAACAAGGGAATATCTATGGCTGCCAGAGTGCAAGATACCCGCGAATTACCGAACTCAAGTTGGAAGAGAATCTTCGCGACTTTCGCACCCCTCCGTCGAAATGATACGGAGAGTTATAGGACACATAGCTCCGTTTGAAAACCTGTTTGCTGTGAGGAGCAAAAATAATGTTAAATACTGCCCCTAGCAAAGAGTTTTCCGTCAAAATCGTGCCTGGTGTACGATCTCTCAATATTCGAGAAGGTAATGAAACAACATTCTATTATCCCTAACAAATATACAACATTGCATTTCTTACAATTTCCTATTCAATTTTCTGTCTACGTAGAACAGCTTACTGTGCACGATGACGATGGTGTATTTCCGCCAGGGGCAGTACCGAATGGCAAAGTATATCTAAGGCGTTTAGTATACCAAAACACAATTTTATCAAAGTACAAGAGCTTCCAACCGATTCCGCTTTTACGTCTACAATAGTTTTGAGATTTAACAGCTGAACAAAGGTAAAAGTAAAGTTAATCGGGGATTTTCGTAGTCCTGATCAGCCGTTTGACTTTGATCCGACTGTGTATCCGCCGACTGGACCACGTGCGTGGCCGAGAAACTCGTCCTCCTACTTTCAAAATGTTCCTGAACGTACTCCCTTAGACTATAGTTATACCGAGCATTTACGCAGTCTTACAAGGCACACGTATTTTTTTTTTATGTTTGTAATGAATACACATTTGATAAGGCCACAGTTTTCCGAGACGTAGGCACGGTGTATACAAAATGAGAGGAAATCAATTCCATTTCATAATAGAAGTTACTTTGGTAATGACTAGGTCATGCACTATCGCTACGCAACAATATACCAACGACTCCGCTATATCGTGCGACTTGCACCTGGTTCTCTCGACAAAGCAGTGAGGTGAGAACCGGCGCCTCATTATTATGGCTGTTCGCGTATTGCTCACGCATATACGCACGTTTAGGACTCTATGCAGTTGAACTACAGAAGAACGAAGCAAGAAAAAAAGGTGCTCGAGAAGATGGTCTCGCTTTTGATTCTGCGATCTGTATCAATTTCCAATATGTTCCACCCCAATTGATACGCTGTTCAACGTTCGCTGTAGACGTCGGCTCCTTCGTCGGTTTCCTCGTTCTTCTCTATGGTTCCCAGCAAGTTGCGAGTTTTCATTGACAAAAAGAAAAACAGAACCGTTTAGACTGTTTCGTGCCGCGTGGATCAGCGGTGACCAAGAACGATCCTCATTCTTCAAGAAACTATCTCCGACCTACTTCCTCGCGTTACAATTATGCTAAACGGTTCTTCTACATATCAGCCGCTCGCGAATTTCGCTAATGATAGAGCTCCACTCTTTTGAAATAACTTATAATATCACTATACAACACCCATATAGCACGCCTACTACAATCAGAATGCAAACCCCCGATGACTCGCGTTGGATTTCCAAGAGTGCAGTAGCGCCGCGTTAGTTGGACAAACCGTATTCGATCAGTTATCAAGGAAGGCAGCCCTTCCCTGTTCGATTCTAGTACTCTGTTTCTAGCATTAAATACAACAAACCGCAGACTCCACAAAGCCAGTCGAAGAGAACTGGATCTACCAAAGTAAGATCTAGCACAACTAACGAAGCACTACTGTGATTCGCTTCAACTGATATGTACCGAACATTTGAAGTCACCGGTGTCGAGCCACCGGCACGTAACGCGTTAAACAATCGAAATCCTCCTGGTAAAGGGATGAAATACAGGGGTGGTGAGGCTATGCTCTAATGGCTTCAGTGTCCGTTCAAAGGACCTGTCCCAAGTCTGGCAAATCAGAATTGAATACGATAGTTGCTGGGACGTGGTATGGACCTGGCCTTGGATGGCGGCAGCGAGGACGTAGAGGCTTCGCTGCTGGCTGTGCCGCCGGAGTCACGTCCTCCGCTTTTGCTGCTGACCGTGCTGCCGGTACTCTGACCTCTGGAGCCCGTCTGCTTCCTCAAAGTGCCCTCGCTGAGGCGACCGTATTCTCCGATGCGGCGAGACGGCGGCGGGATCAGCGAACGGCTCTGAGTCTCTCTGTGCTTGACCTCCGTGGTCGAAGATGGCTGCTTCTTGCGTAGATTCTCGCCTTGAAGACGTTCGTACTCGTGGCCAGCCGAGGTGGATGGCTTCTTCGGCACGCTGCTGGCCACCAACGGCTCCGTGCCGAAGGACTTCTTCCGGCGCTGCGCCTTCGTGTCGAAGCGACCGTACTCGATGCTGCAGTTGCCAGTGTCCCGCACCTTCATGCTCGCCGAAGCGTCCAGGGCTGGACCCGGGTCCGACTTCTTCCTCGCTTCCGTGTCGCTGAGCCGACAGTAACGCGAGTTGGTCGACTTCAGGGTCTTCGGGGGCCGCGGCAACGAGCTGGGTGGAAGACTTCCGGCGCGCCGGGGCTCGCCCTCTTGCATCCTCTGCCTCTGCGAGCTCCGGCCTTGCTTCTCTAGCAGCATCATATCCTCGGGCTTGCCGTCAGACAACCGCGAGACGGTACCTTTCAGCCGCGAGGCTGCGCTCGCGAATTCCATTATACTCGGCGAGACCTCGCCTCCCGAGTCGTCCAACAGACGACTCTTACTTGAGGCCGTACTCGAGGTACCTGTGCTATCTACACCCGCCAATAGTGGCTTGGGTATTTTTCCTTTTCGCGACGCAGTGCCTGGATTAGAGAATCCTGGAAAACAGCAAAGTGCCCGCTGAAACAAGACAACAAAACGGCTGCGTTGGAGAGGAGATCCGGGACCTGGAACGGGGTTAGTGCTCGCCACAACAGCGCATGCACACTCTAGGATCGATTGGGATTTGGTGGTGGGTTAATATGGTTTTAGGGGGACAGTCGGTTTTGTTGATTAAACTAGAGCCCGTCCGAAGAAAGATTCGACTTTCGCGACTATCGTTGATCGACTCGCTATCGCGCTTAGCAGTTTTGGAATTCTGATTAATGTGCTGTGAAAAATAGCAACCCTGGTAGAGTGGTGGGAGAGGATGAAGATGATGGATGCGAAGCGAACGTGAAGATTAATTTACTATGTTTAATTTACAAACGAAGATGATAAAGTCTTCCTATTTCTTAGAAGTCAGTTCGTTACTATCTTAAATTTACAGAAGAATTGGCTATGAAAGTTTCTCGAATCAATTCTTTCTTCAGGGTAACGAGACTATGTTACGAAATCGTTTAGTTAATTGTAAAACGCAAAAATCAATGGCACACAAAAAGTTGTATTAGTGAAAATACAATTTTACTGGGTTTTTTTGTGAATAAAAATAAATGATGAATGCATATTTTACATATTGCCTACAAAAAAAGTTTTGTAACGTTATACAAAGTTGGCTTTTTATTATTATTTGTGTTCTGCTTATTGTGTAAAGGAACGTGACGTTTCATTTTTGTTACACAAATGACATGCCAGGGGCATGACAAAACAGTGCTGTATAATAAAAAGCTTACTTTCTATACTTCCCACTAATAAAAGAAAAGAAAGGAAAATATAAAAGTTTTCACAAAAAATTACGAATTAATGGAGCACACATTGTTATTCGAATAATAGCAATCGTAAAAACGATAAAAGAATAGTTAATGCGTCGGATTGTCATTACGTAACGGTAAAATAAATTATTTCTAAAAAAAAAATGTTCGATTATCGAAATAAAGAGAATCTACCGATGCGAACATTTAATTCTTTTAAAATAGTAATTACACTAAATTAAACTAACATAATAGGTAATGAAATTACTTCATGTTTTATTAAAAGATGCACATTAACTATTCTCAACTAAACTACTAATTGGAACATAACACTCGAATACCTTTAACCGTACAATCAGTAATATTTTCATGTTCTGTAGCTGTAGCTATGAAGTAAATGCTAAAGAGTATAAAATACAATCGACGCAAAAATAAAAATATTAAGTTGTCCGCAGATGATATGAAAACTAAAATTCTGTGAAATAAATGTGAAACAGTGAATAAATAAAATTATTTCCACTATTTTCGGCCGTCCTTTGTACAAATTTTTACGTAGAAAAGAAAAATGTGGATGCTAATGACTTGAAAATTATACATTTACTTGTATTGTGCATACCTTACTAAGCAGCTGGGAATCTAGCTCTTTTAACTGATCATCAAGACTTTTATTTGTTTGCTCGAAACTGCCTTGCTTCCTGTACTTATAGCTGTCCGTAACACCGTAAGAACCAGTACTTCCATAACCACTGCCTCCACCCAATACACTACTCACTTTTAAATACAAACATACGAAATTAATTACTAATAAATTTATAGTATTGAATTTTTTAATAGAAAATACAAACTTACCAAGTTCTGGCGTGCTCGTCAGTGCGGTGTGATGTTCAGCCGATGTACTTGAATGGGACGAATGAGCTGCAGGATAGCTGCCAACGCCACTACTGCTACTACTATCCTTATCGTATGTGTGTTTCTGAAGGACTCTGATCATTGCATCTCTCTCGGCCAATTTTGATTCTAAATCTTTCATTCTATTTAACATCAAAAGAATTACGCAATTATTGGATCACATTTAACAAATTCGATGAACGATTGTGCATAAAAACACTTATTACCTAGATTCAAGATCAGCCAATTTCTTTTGTGCAGCATGAACTTCGTCCATATGTCTCATTTTTTCGGACCGTGCTTCTGCGATTAATTTCTCAGCATCTTGACTCGTTTTCTCTAGTGCAGCTATTTTAGCATCCCTGTAAAAAACCATACATCAATCGTACACTTTAGTAAACGTATTACTCATCTAAACATAATTTAAAAATATACTCTTGAAGTCACAAGATAACTTACTTCGGTAGACTAGCCGCATCAATTGCGGCTTGCCTCAATGCGCTTTCCTCAAGATAGCGCTGCTCCCATTTCGTTACATCACCCTCCAGTGACATGATCTTTTCATCTCTTTCGCGTATTCGTCGTTTTAATTCCGCAATCGTTTCCCCATTAAAGGATTGTTCGATACCATTGATACCGCCTCCTCCGCCGCCGCCTTCTCTTAATTCCCGTTCTAGTTGACCCCTCAACTGTCTTTCTGTTTCCTCTCTTCTATCGCTGGACGCTTGAAGAGAAGACAGAGCCCGTTGAAGCTGGCCAACCCTCTCCACGTACACTTGTTTCTTCCGACTCTGTAAAAGCAACAACAATGTAACAACCGAGTCACAAACTGTTTCGTAGTTTAATTAAAACTATTTACTTCTTCTTCAAGACGCACAACGTTCCCTTGTGCATTAGTGAGAGCCGTGTCTAAAATGTCTATGTGTGTACGCTGCTCTTGCAACGTTGCCCGTTGCGCTGCCAATTCGATCTCTTGTCTTTCTTTCGCCGCGGCTAATTCTTTATCTGAAACAAAATCGATTGTGCATGATATATTTAATGAAAAATGTAGTTTTGTATTTCCCAGATTAACGTAAGAGAAATAACGCACTTTGTGTGATCAATTGTGCAATTAGTAATTCACGTTGAGTTAATTCTTTCCTCATAGATTCGACGACAGGCGGACTATCAGTGCGCGCGGACAATAAATCTATCTGATCTCTCAGTGCGCGGTTTAATTCGGTTAATCGTCTACAATCGTTTTGTAGCCTCAATCTAGCAGCCCGTTCCAGCTTTTCTCTACGTTCGCAGGACGCCGCTAATTCCTCGTGCGCTCTGTGGACTTTCGCAATTTCTTGTTCCAATTTTTGAGATTTGGCGACCTTGTTGTAACATCGTTCTAATTCTAATTTTAAGGCACTGTTCTCTTGAATTACGATCTGAATCATTTCTGATGGAGGCCAAATTTCACCGGCTGCAGATTCTGTCTCCTCTCTCCCTTTCGTTTGAGGCCTGCACATAATATTTTAATTACAACATGGTTCATCGTATATTTATTAATAACTCTAGTGTAAGTACCGTGGAGAAGTGGTTCGCAAGTTATAGTTGTCGATATCTGGTTTGCCAATTCTAGATAAATCAGGCTGCGATCTCGACAACGTCAACTTTTCCATTGGTCCAACAAGTCTGGATTTATTTTTTAACGGTAGTAAAACAGACATGTAAGAAGGTGGTGGTCGATCTTCGGATTCACTGTCATTCTGTTTTGCTCTGTCACCATCTCGCATTCGCATGTCTATATTTCCACCATTATTCGTTAGTTTACTATATGATGGTACTTTCACTTCTTTTGCAAGATGTTTTAGAACCTGCTTGGTAAAAATATGAATATAAAGCATCGATTCCGTCGAAATACCATTGTTACTTTGGTTGTAACGTTAATGAAGTCACCTGTGATTGACTCAAATAATCATCTGGTATATCTGTGATTTCTTGACACCCTCCATTAGTGGGTTGCTCGTAAACGTGATCTTCGTGCGATAAATTCGATAAGGACTGCATAGTTGGACTGTTAGAATGTCCTTTGCCACCACCATCACAATACAAATAACCCATATCGCCATGTTCTCTCACAACACCTGATAACCTGTGTGTTAAAGAATTAGTACTAGTTAGACAAAATTGCACACTAAATTCAAAATAAGATTTGCTACTCAATCATTTGTATTACCTTCCAGATGGTACCCATGAGCTGTCATCATTTGCATTATGAATGATAAGTGTATTGTATGAACTTGTAGACACATCCAGACTACTTCTATTTGAGCCAACACTGGTGCGATTACTTAAATTATCCTTCAAACTATTTCTATTAGAACCATTGATGCTGTCTTTAAGGCTATTCCGATTGGAACCATTCAAATTCTCTTTCAAACTGTTTCTGTTTGAGCCATTCAAACTGTCCTTCAAACTGTTTCTATTGAGCACATTACCCTGGATTGCAATGAAACAGTTTACACTTATGTAACTTAATCACACCGATTGTAGTAATTCATGATATATAGAAACAAGATAGATAGCATTAGGCAACATCCACACCTACTTCATAGACAATAGGATGTGCTATAAATTATGTTCAATACATAAAAAGAATTATATACTATTTAAAGGCCATATTTAAAGAATTAAAG
Source organism: Augochlora pura (assembly GCF_028453695.1). NCBI lineage: Eukaryota > Metazoa > Arthropoda > Insecta > Hymenoptera > Halictidae > Augochlora > Augochlora pura. Next base: position 1,263,348 of record NC_135780.1, read on the forward strand.
AACATTTTCTAAATGTGGAAACATAAAATATCATTGAATTAATTAAGTGATTTCATTTATTACTGTAACAAATTATACTTACTTGTATATTTGGTATATTTTCTTTGTGACTGGAAGACCTGGATGGGCTTTGCTGCTGATTCTCTTGACCTTGAGGTTCTTGGCGAGCTGTATGCCTTATTACATACCGATCTTCATTGGTTAAATTTTCATTCGATGTTGAAACATCAGTTTCACTACCGCTTAAGCTTTGTGGAAGACCTCCTACAAAATGTACAACAGAAGTATTTTGAAACATACATAATAAGAAGTCAATGTCCTAACAGGAAGAACATATTTTCTAACAATTTATACCTTGCATTGATAACTGTTTCCTTTGTATATTGTTATTTGAAAAAGGCAAGAATCTGCTACCTTGTTGCAAAGAACTCATGTTTCTAATGTCTCATTTATGCCTTCCTAGTTTTATCTGTAAGTGTAATGTATCAATTATAAGTTCAATAATTTCATTTATATATAAATGTATAACATTGACTGAAGTAGAAGTATTTGAAGTATTATTATAAACAGCAAACATTCAGAGTATTGTTTTAAGATGTATTTAAAACATCTGAGTAATAAGATGACAAAATGAAAATATATTACTTTTTATAAGAACGTGTTGAACAAAACAATCGAATTTTAAAACTGTATTGTAATAAAAACAATATTCGTACTAAAACTGCGAAATATCTTTTTAAATAGAATGAACAGCTGCGGAATTACTTCATTAAATACACGCGATTCTGTAAGTTTCACTTTCCCAGCTATTGTAATTTACATTAAAATCAGTAACAGATTAAATCAGATACATATGTAAAACCACTTTACATAATCGCATTAAAAATATTCAAAATATATCAAGAATTTAAGTGCAGTCTTACGCAAAATACTATCACTTCACTATTCAACTGTTTTAAATACCCCATCGCATTCCTGAGCTTTCAGGTTGGAATCCGAAGCATTATATCGGAACTGCATTTACGTCGTCGTTCACTGTTCAAAATAATTTTACAAATACCTCTGTTTCGATTTTCCTCGAGCCCCGTACGCTATGAAATATTTTAAAAGCACTTCATCTCTCAAGAACTCGTGGAGCAGGTGAACGAGAAGGATGCGGACAATTGTTCACAGATTAATCACACTCACATCTTGCAACACTAAAAATCACTGGGAACGTGAGAACGTAAACCTACCCATGCATCTCTTATTTGACACTACGCGGTACTCGAAAACGAGAAACCGAAAGAGAATTATGCAGGGACCCGTGTCCGCGAGAGAGACGGCGATATTATAGTAATGGTAAAGCAGAGCACTCTGACAGAGGTGTCAACACTCTGGAATGTTGATAATCCGGAGATATTGGATTTTTCGTTGATGCGTAACATCGCAGCGGGAAAATATTCGAGGTCCCGTGAACCGGACCCGTCTATTTGCATGTACAGATTACGAATACCCGAGAACTCTGCTTTTCCACGGAATCTGAATACTTTTATAGCTTTCTGAACTTGAAGGACTGCATAAATAAACAAAAGAATATCCTGGACGTGTGCCCGACGAGGATTTTCGCATGCTGTGCAATCGAATCATGAATAGATGGCTATACAAGATTGTTCTCTAATTACTCACAGTATATGCAGGTGCAAAAACGGGATGAGTGTCGTAATTATTTCAATAAATTAGTACACTTTACTGCTCCACGCACGAGAAATAAAAATCGCTAGTTCCCGCATTCCTCATCAGGGTGCGACATATACGAAAACGGGATGTACGCTCTTCCTGACTCTTCTAATCTTTCCCGACTAGTTTCTCCATCCGCAGATGATTCACTACAAAGCAATGCATAAAAAGTGTCATGTTTGTGCTTCCTTTTTTTTCCTGCATCACAATCGCTATAAAGATTGCTTTCTTTTTTTTTATCTGCCAAATAAAGATTTTTACGTTTTACTTTCGCAGCGAAGTTTTAGGCCGAGTTCATTGCTTCCTCGACATTGATAAATCAAGACGAAACACTAGTTTCGTTAATGTTTTGTTTCATCACCGTGTATTTCCAGCTGCAATCGAATGACATTGTTAAATAAAATGCACGTATAGTGTAAGCGCATAAGAATTTCTTTAACATTCTATTTTGAACATATTTTTATGCCAAGTTCATTGACACGTTTTACAAATTCATTGCAACCACCTCGGAAGAAATTGATAGGAAATGATTCTGTTATCTTATCGTCAATATCTTCGGAATATGTAATTATATGATGTGAACGTAATGGATTGAATGTATATATACAAGTTGTGTTTTTTGAGTTGCAACTGTATGAATTTTCACCAATGAATAGAAAGATAAAAGGTAGGAAAAGTGTCTTCCAAAAGATTTTTTCAATTAAGCAAGAGATAGCGCGAATATGAATGAACATAGAAATTCACATCAATCTGTAGTACAGATGTGGTATCAGAATAACACATGCTCTGAAGCACAACTTATTTAAAGTGTAACAAATTTATTCGCACGTGGTTTATTGAATGCAAGCCTTTACAATTCGTATGCAGTTCGATGAATACATATGTATTCTGTGTGTGATTGTGTGGTTCGTGGCAAGCACATGTCTTAACTTGTAACCGTTATATGTACCGGCACTTTCACAAGAAAAGATACCAGAAAATGTTTCAAACTTAAAGAAAAGGAGGAGTTGAATTTAAACAATTTCAAGTGTTTGCTGTTACAATTCTATTTGTTTTCCTTAATGTAGCATTCTAAAGCTCCAAATGAACGGAGTAATGGATCGTACGAGTATTGGAAACTCGGTTGCCAAAAGTTTAACATCTTCGAGAAAACGCATGTTAAATGTGCAATCTTCAAGGAAAAATACTTCGTAAGTTAGCCCTGGATATGCATTGAGTCGACGACTAGAAGACCAATTAGAGAAACGACTTTTCAATTTGGTTTATTTGTTTCAGTACTAACAGCGTGTCTGGACGTTCAAATCAATCAGTTCAAATAATATGTAATACACCGAATTATGTACTAGAAAGTTTCGGTTCCCCTTTACCTGTACTTGTCACAGAAGCTTTAACGTTTGTTGAATCAAACACTGCTGTCAGTGCAAACATTTCTGAGGATGGTTGGGCATGGCTTGTATGCGGTCGTCGACTTCTTATATGGCAATGTAAAACTACAATTCATGATCCAAAACATAGGAAAGCATTTAAGAGTCAATGTCGTGAATTGCTGTTACCTCAGAGTGACTTAGCTCACAAAGCGGACTGTATTGCTATGTGGATACCTCCTGGCCATCAGGTTATTATTGAACTGAATTTATTTATGATAATCCATTATCTATGATATTATTATCAAATATCCTCACATTACTTTTTAATATACAGCTTCCTAGTTGCATGGCTGTCTCACCAGAAGGTATAGTGCGTTTTTGGACTAGTATTGCGCATGAAGGATCTTCCATAGAAACAAGTGCAGAACTTGCTGGTCAAGAAGTAAATTGTCTTACTTATGTTCCTGGGCATGGTTGCATTTTGGTTACAACCACGTGTACAGTAGCATTGTTACAACCACAATTTGCCAATGGAAAAAATAGTATTTCTTGTCAAGTACTTAGATCGAGTCAAGGATGGTTGGGAGGAATAGGACGTAGAATGAGTTCTCTTATATTTGGAGCCATACCACAATCTCCAGTCATAGAATCTGTAAGCTCTTGGATTCTGTACTTTTCTTCCTTGTCTAATTAAATAATACTTGTTTGGTTTTTACCTCTTGTTTCTAGAAATTTGTAAAAGTTGCCTGCACAGGATTAGGTGACAAAGGATTCAGAGTCCTTATTTTAGCTGGCTTATCTTTACAATACTGGTCGTTTCCTCATAATGAACAAGAAAAAATGGAATTCGACGAGGACATAGGACATATTATTTCGCAAGCATTTCAACGTAATATTTCGGTGTGTATGAAAGCTATTGGTTATTACAGTATGTGAAAAGATTTGGTAAGTGATAATTTATACATGTCTGTAAACAATTTTAGGCACTGAGTACTTGTAATTTACAAAGTATAATGACTTGGTTAGTCGACATGCAAGTTTGCGATGAAGGCATAGTATTTTTAATGGGGGCACAGTCAAGCGATGGACATCTTCTTCCACTTTTCCTTGCTATTGGTAATATATTATAACTCATTTAATTACATTTAATAATATACAGAATGTAAGTAGATTTATCTAATTTTATTATAGGTTTAATACAGTTGTCATCTACAACATTGGCAAACACATTCAAATGGTTTGTACCAATTACGAGAGATCTTTATGGTTGCCCTGAAACTTTACTAGTTACACAGCGTCTTATATTGTGTGGTAGGGACGCTATTATATGTGACGATACCGACGTTATTGTGGTTAACTGTGAGTAAAATATTTTTGTGTAGATTAAATGTGTTGCAGCATCCTTTTCATTTCTTAATATACATTTTGTTATAGGTATGTCTGATTTCAAGGAGAATAAAATACGATTAGGAAGACAAGAGGACCAAATACTTGGTGGCGCCTTGTGTTCTGGTACTCCAGTATTACTTACGAAAGTTTCGGGATTGGTATCGATCTTGCCAACAGACTCAGCATCACAAGACTTTAATATAAGTTACGCCGACACAAATGCAAGTACAGACTATAGCCATCGTCTCACTGTAGCTGCACAAAACTTTTCTAGTCTAATTAGCAATGAAGAAGTGCAAGACATGTTTTACAGTTCTGATAGCGCAACACAATTGCGGGCTGCATTCCTCTTGAGCTTACGCCAGAATAAGGTGCAGTGTGAAGAAATTTTGTCGCAATTATTCCCTTTGCAAGAAGAACAAGTATTGGATATAGATGCCAGCCTTGACACTCTGGTTCTAAAAGTTGCTCAAGATTTAATAGATGATTATCCGGCAAACGATCCACGGTGGTCCAACCACAGGGATTTGACGATGACGATAAATGCAGTTACTTCGATGCAAATACCTCATCAATTAGAAGGGAAACAGAAAGCATTGGACCTATATGTAACATTTCTGAAAGAACACAATCTATGGAGTAGATTCTGTGCTGTTACACACCGTGGAATAATAATGTCTACGCCGCATGTCCTAGCAGAATATTCAGAAAAAATAATTGCAGCTTTAACTATATACAATCTGCAGAACAGGTATCCAGATATTGTGGATACTACAATTGAACAAACATTGAATCCCGAATCTTATGTGTCCGATGAACTAACAGCACATGATATATTTTACCGTGAAACTAGTACAATACATCAGTTTCTTCCGATTTTGGTAAATAATGCGAACGAAGTGACACAATCTGAAAGACCTCTTCAGCAAGTAGCGCATTACATTATGCAAGTGAATACTATATTATTGGTAAGTACGAGTTCGAAGAATCATTTTTATATTTGTATTAAAATTATTACTAATTGAAATTATTTTATACAAATTAATTATTGGTAATAGAACGTGTTACACGAAGTACTTAAATATCGGCAATATAATGTCGAACGATTTAGTCCCACAAGATCTTCAAATATTACAACGGAATATCTTCCATGGACAGCTGCTGTTGGAAAAAATGGTCTAAGGAATTGTCTAACCACAATGGTAGGATTTTATGCTTACAAGAATAGCATATGGTTTTGTTTCGAGAACATGAACGTTAACGTATACCTGTCTATTTATTGCAGTATAATTTAACTTTGAAACATGGTGTGACTGGAACCAACGACTCGATAGTAAGAAGCGAATTATATGAACAGTTAGTAAGTTTTATAGATCTAATATTAGACGGCCGAAAATGTCATTTGGAAAGCGTTAGAGGTCCAGAGAAGTTCGAGATTCTCATGAAGCAATACGAAACAGACAGGGCGAATTTGATACAACCCTTAAGTATGTATTCTTAAAATGGTAGTTCCTAGAAGTGAAAAAATATAAATATTTACGTGAAATTATTCACAGTAAAGGAGGAGCAATACGATAGCGCAGCAATGTTAGCCGAGAAGTATTGCGATTTCGGATCTCTTATACAAATCTGTGAATTAACCAACAACAAAAACCGATTAGACGGATACATAGAAAAATTCTCGGATCAAGACTTCGTAGGCTTTTTATTTTCTTGGTAAGTTCCTTCCCTATGGTTTAAATAACTGCAATTTATTTTTATTGAATTATTTATGTATTTCGATGTAGGTATGTAAAAGATGGCCGACAAGGTCAATTAGTAGAAAAATGTAGACAAGGAGGTACCGTAGAACTAGCAGAAAAGTTGGCAGAACACCCTACATTATCTTGGGTACAATCTGCGTTGACCGACGATTTGCGGTTTGCTGCCAGTACGCTTCATTCTTTGGCTGTCGAAGAAACTGAATTAGTTACTCGCAAGAAGGTAAGTTGCTACATACTGCTATACGATACTGTGAATATTCTTTCTTGTATTCCTATGCAATGATACTTAAAATTTTCTCTCATTGTAGTCCATGCTTTCTTTGGCAAAATTAGCTTTGCTTGCTTCCGACGATCCCGAGAAAGAAGTACGACAACGTCTGGAAAAAATTGATAACGAACTGGCAATGATAGCTCATCAAGAAGACTTACCGACCCACGTACTCACCACGTATGGTTATGATATAGAAAAATTACGAGTATTTACACCTACAGAATTAATCACGGTATATAGAATAGTTTTCCTCAAATCCTGTAAGAGTTAGTTTCTTTTCTTTATCAAGTAGTTTATGTTTGACTTTTATACTTTTATACGATGGTGCAGTTATATACATCCGAAGATAATGTAGACGCAAATGAATACGATTTCAAGAAAGCTCTTGATTTACTTGAGTACATAGAAGACAAAGACCATGCAGAGACTCTAAAACTACAAATTTGGGCACGTGCTGCAAAACGAGATGAGTGGACCACTATAGGAAAGAACCCGGAACAACAGGTGCAGGAATTAATTTTCTTCAAGTTAATGGATTTGGCACATTTTATGGGTATGTAGTCAACTATTTCAAAGAGCTATGCAATATAAAATACACAGAAAACTTTTCAAATTTATACACAACTTTCCTTTTTCTATATTATAGGTGGAGTAGTAGAAGAGTTTCTTCCACCAGTTGATAGGCTACTATTAGAGCCTGAATTGGGAGATCTTGCCGCATCAAGCAACTTTCAATTCCTAATAAAATTCGTGTACGAGTATGCATATCACAATTATTAAGCTATCTGAACAATTGTAAGTAAGAATAGAATTTGTATTTTTTTAATGTAATAAACTTTTATCCTATTCAAACTATTATATAATATTTGGAGTAATTCTATTAGCTTGTATTTTTTAGAATAGTAGAAAATGCATACACAGATATACACACACATACAATAAACTCAAGATTTTAAGTGATTTTTCTTTAAAGTTTATGATAATGCACGATGTGCTAATAAAAACATAAAGATTAATGAGACCAGCATTGATTTTCTATTAGCAGAATTTTTGTAGTAGGCATTCTGTGTCCTTATGATGAATCTTACTTGATCTGGTGTACGGCAATCTATCTCTGTAATAAAAACGTGTACCTTTTAGTAAAAGCTATATTTTCTGTTTGATGATTAAATCAATGTTTACCTGCACATTTGTAGGAAGATGTTACATTTTGTACACGGAAGTACATATTAGGGCACGGAGTGGTACCCTCGCATTTGAAATCATTAGGTAAAGTCATTTCTTTGTGACCAGTTAATTCAGTACAATGATAATTTTCTCTTTCGTTTTCTTTTTCGTTAAATTGTATCCATGAACATACTTTCATTGTACCATAGTCAAAAGTATGAATCTAAACAGTTGGTAATTCAATGACATTGATACAAAGAAGGATAAAGTTTTAATATATGGATTCTTCAAAATACTAACTGAAATTGATATTTTTTTAATATTTCGTTTCCAGTGCGAGTGCAATCTATATGTAGTAGATGTCGAAGGAGTTATATAATCTTCCATCCAAGGGGTGATATTCCGTGAGTTATTTGAGTCGAGAAGCATTAAGGGCCTTATTGTCCGTGGTACTGAAAAGTAATATAAAAATCTCTTACACTCTTATCATAACATATTGTTGACATTGACTGATCCGATGAAATTAACACTTTGGACATACTGGCCTTCAGTTGCTCAGTAATAGCGTTGACATTAGCGTCCTTTATCAAGTAATCTTCTTTCGTCAAAATAAATGGCTCGAATAAATCGACATTGGATCGTGATGTACAGTATACAAAGTGAACATCTATGACATATAGAGAAGAATGAATGCTGAAGATTTGTCGTTCCTAGTCCACAACAATATTTAAAAATTTATAAATCCTACCTGGATGAGTGTCTCTTATTTTTTGCAATTTATTTATTACAGTCTGTTTATCATTATTAGATATGTAGCCCGATGGAATCAGTAAAACAACTACTTGACCAAGATTTCCAATTACATGTCGTCTCTGATTGTTTTCCCATGTTTTATTCAAGTGATCAAAAATTGTATCCAAAACTTGAATATAATTAAATTGTGTAGGCCCTGAAAAACATCATTTTAAATATTCCTCAGTGATAGGTGCAAAATTTTCTATTAGAATACATACACAAAGACCCTGTAAAATTATTCAGTGCATCAAATACAAGAGATGGGCTGTTTGTAACATTCAACAACCATTCTCCTGACATGCCATGTATTATACCCATTTTTGATCCATACATTGATACATCAAAATCTTGCGTTAGAACTCTAACAAAACAAGCTTTGCTAAATTTAATGCTCAAATTGATATTACCATCGATATACACTGGAACTCACCCAAGAAAGTCCTTTGTGTATTCTATGGACCATGCACCATCGAATACGATCAATGCCTCTACCCGTGGTGGATCTACTTGTTGACAGGACATTTGTGGGAACATATGATTGTCCATGTAGTTGTAGAATGTTTTGATGGCATAAGTACACAAAAGTTGTAATGCATCGGGTGTTATGTATGCTATGCTTGTACGATAGGCTAACATCTTAGCTATTGCATAAGTCTGTTGAAAATAGTATCTATAAACTAAGATTGAGTTTCTACACTTTGGATTCAACTACAAACCTGTTCATTTAGAGTAGTATTTGATACAGCATGTAGAAAATTTTGTGATCTGTTGCATGCTCTAATATTCGCGTTAAAAGCAATGCCGTTATACGAATAATACATGTCCAAGATTTGACTGAGTCGAAGATTGTAAAAGTCTTGAATCCAAGATTGCAAATTATTTGCAATAATTAAACCTGAGATAAGTTATAAATAACACAGATAATCAAGTTACTTTTTAATTTAATATATAAACTCTTAATATATTTTAACAGATTACCATCAATGCCTCCTAATAATTCAGCTCTTGTAGCATCAAAATTTCTATGCGAACTTGTGAGATAAAAAACAGTTGGCCGTATTGTATTATTCCAAAATCCAGTTGCACCAAGGCTCATATTTTGCCATACAAGAGGTCCCTGATATACAGCCATCTCTGCCAATTCACCTAAGATAATATTGTCTTTCATAAGTCAATGTTGTCAAACATAAATGGAAACATTAAAGTGATTACATATGTATTGTACCCGCAATTGTAGTCAACCATACATTATCCAGTTTTGTGGATGAAGTCATTAAAGTCTGATACCACATAGATGATTCGTGGCTCATTTCGCTTTTTGGTAGAACAAAATCAATTTTTTCCTCATCGTATTTTGGAGTCTGTACAATTGTAGAGTTTGTTTCTGCAAGGCCAAGGACATTCTAATGCGGTACAGTATTACAGTGGCATTTATATAATGTAGAAATTGTATACCTGAAGAAGGTACTTCTAAACTAGCAATTAATTGATTTAAAGCCACATTTTGTCGTTGCAGGGATGCAGCAATAGCTCCTATAATTGCTCCAGGAGTAACAGTTCCATATGGTGTTAAAATTACTCCTTGTTGTTTTGTATAATTTAAGGTATTGGTAAGTTTACCTAGACAATGGACTTGTTTGTGTATGTTACTTTAAATGATTTTACATTCTACTACAAAAATTACCAGATAGTTTTTGAGTTTCAGTATGTTCCTTGCAAAATTCGTTTCTACATTGATCATCATACTGCAGGATCGTATTGGAAATAGCTCGATGAAGCATACAACGTTCCACGGGTAAGAGCATATCAACTGGTAAAATTTCTGCATTGCCTGGTATTAGTTCTTCAACCAGCTTTTGTTTGACACGTTGCGGTCCAGTTGCACTGAACGGAAGTACTCCGTCTGTAACGTGCACATTCTCCTGATATTCAACGCCATCAAATTTAAACCTGCAATGCATAAAACAGTATCAGCTAGTTGTTTTTAAAATGGTGAATTTAATACCAAGGTCTAAATACAATTCCATTATATCCAACAACCTGTGGAGTAACGACGATGATAATACTCTCATATCCATTGTTTTGTAAGCTTGTTTCTCGATTTTTTGTATAATATCTATTAATACACGTAAATTTAATGGATGCGAAGAATTGAATGCAGCATTGTTTGTATAACATTCTTTAAGGTGATCTGGTATAATTATTTGGGACCATGTTAACTGCAGTTCTAAAAAATAAGATAAATGTATTTAATAATTATTGCTTTATTGATTTACAATCAACTGTACAAATGAACGAGTATGCACTAGAATTTATCAACTTACCGCAGTATATTATCCATAAAACAATTTTGTTAATCGCCATATTTGTGTTAGAGAAAATTCTATGTTATTTGAACTCTTCCAATAGTGTCGCGCTTTTGATATATTTACCTGAACCTTCTCAGTGACTTACAATCACAGAAGGATAGCAAAGATAAGCTCGTATTTGAATCATGATAAGATAATCATTAATAAAAAGTTTAATTCCTGTAAAAAGAAGAGGATACGTGCTGTTGTTACCCTACTACATAAACTATAATTTCTAATTGAAACTTATGTTAAATTAAAGAAATGATTGCTATTTCTAATATAGTTGATTATATATATGCAAGCAAAACTTTTTAAGTCTTAAAGATAAAATATGAAATAATGAGTAAAAATATTACTTACAGAATACCTGTAATAAGGTGGGGTGTCTATTACTCATGGCATATCATACTATCTTATCAGTTTAGTGGTGATAGATACTACTATATCTGCAGATAGGTGTGGTGTTACACTATGGCATACAGAGTTGAAGGAGTATCATTCATTCTGTGCTAAAAGTCTTCACCTACAAATTATTGTACGTATTCCATTCCTTCAAATATGGTTTAATCGTATTGCATAATTATGTAATTTTCATTTTAATGTATCGTTTTTTCCAGATTTGACAAAATGGCCAAGATATTGCTTTTGTATTGCTTGAGTGCTTTTATAATAAGTGAGTATCATAATGGAATTAGATTAAATAGTATAAACTGTACGACTTTTATTTCATTCCAAATTATAATTCTGCTTCTTTTAGGTGTCTGGGGACAAGAAATTGCGAATAGAAATCTGTCGCCTTCCCTTTATGAATGCTATGGAAATAAGTTTATTTTACAAAGGGATAACAGATTACCGCATACTTTAAATACATTCATTTCCATATTACGGAAAATCGAAAATGTAGAAGGTCTTAATATGGATTTGAGAGCTCTATCTGTTGCTCTCTTGCATCGGTAAGATCGGCGATTATGTTGCTATCATAAGATGCGATTAATATTTTAAATTTATAGTTTCAGACAAGATGGGATTGTACTAAATCCCTCGATTCCCGTACAAGAAGGAGTGACCCCTTATAGGCCGTTTGCTCCTCAATTTTACCGTCAGTCTCAAACTCTTCGCTTTATACAAGGAAATGCTCTGCAGTTTCCTAACAATAGCATCACACTAATTGAAAGGGTACATCTAACAAACCACATTTTTTTATCGTATCCGCTATTCAATGTTTTCAAGGTATTTCATATTATATCATCGTTTTACAGTGTACATTGCATTTCATGTTATCCGGTAGTATAGAAATTTTTGAAAGAGGAGATGAGTCGAAAGTCTGCAAATACGCAAGTGCATATAGGTATCCAAGAAGTCTTTCACTTAATGATGAAGTGACAAGCAAAGCTTCGAGTGATGTGGAAGCTGACGATGCTAATACCGATGATGTCGAAACGTTAACACCCGATGAATTGTAAGTGACAAAGCTGCAATACAATGAAATGGATATACCGAGACAACAAAGTAATGCATGTTTATGAAATTATAGAAAAACCATGTCGAACCCAAAAGACCAAACTGCTAAAGTTACAGTCGATCCAAATTCATTATATCCAGATTTACCACCGAATCATCCAGACGTCTCGAAGCTGCGTTTACTACCACAAAGCAGATGCCCCGTAGAGAACGGAGTCATAAAGACCCCGTATGTTTAATCTATTTCTGAAACGAATATAAACTAATCTGCAAAATACTTGAGCACAAACTATTCAAATTCAATACGTTTTAGATGGGGCACTATTTCTCCTGGTCTGGTTCTTTCTGCAATAGCAGCTGCCACACAACCAGAAACATTCATGCTACCAGATATACAACCTGAGCTATCAAAGAAATATAATCTAATGGATATTAATATAGACAATAAATGGTTCGCTACTTTGGCTGGTAAGATTGATCTTTTCAACTACAAGCAACTAACTTAAGGTCCCACTTCTTATTACTATTAATTTGTACAGGAGACTTGGCAGAAGTTGCTTTAATACAAGGGCCAATAAGAGAAAAAGTTAGCGTTGGGGGAACTGGTCATTGGAACTCAACTGCTTTGCCACGGTGGCACTTCCTGGATTCCAATGAAACATATGAAATGACAACAGCAGAAATTAGAGGCGATTTAGATGGTTTAATTTTGGCCAATGAAGTAAAAAAATGGTATTCCAAGATACCCAGTTTAAGACTGTCACAAGTATTTGATATGTACTACAGCGAGCGAGGAGTCTTTGATCGATCATTCAGAGCATGCAATCGGAGATCATTGTTCACAGTTGTTGCTCCCAACCAAACGATGTGCGAACAGGTAAATTTTCTAACAAATTTTTGTTTTAAATGCTATGCCAATGTTGTTCTCAATCTATTCTTCCCTAGACGTATGGTGCCGCTCTACTGTTACACAGTTCTATAGCAACAGCGACGCTCGATGTTGACAAAATTAAACAGTTTTCAGTACAAGCGGTAGACGATTTGATAAAATACGTTCGTAAGTATTGATCTTTCAATACCAGTTTTATACTGGTTCTTGAAAAACTTTTTTAAATGTTTCCCCTTTAAAAATTTGTCTGCGTGTGCAGCGTCGTCAATGAATATGGATCTCATGTGCGAGAAGACAAATTCAAATAATTTCTATGAAACGAGTGTCGATTTAACTATAATTTTGGATCCAAATTGGCCGTTCTCTGCTATACAGCCTATTCTCGCGTGAGTTTCTACATTGTTTAGATATTTGTTAGAACGCGTTATATTAAGATGAGAAAATTGTGTCTTTCAGAACATTATTAGAGAGCATAGACCTAAATCGTTTCAATAGTAACTTTACTCTAATAAGTGGTAGCGATGGAACTGAAATTATAAATAGCACATTTAGTATTCTGGATTTCTATGCGTACAATTCATCACTATACGACAACAGTATGTATTTCACATTATTCATATAAATAATGAATAAATCAAGTTGAACGAGTAACCAAGTTTAACTATGGAGAATTGTTTGCAGTTACACGTAAATTCGACTTGTCGAAGTCAATTGTCAAAGTGCAAAATCGCTTGGTGGATAAATTGGAGAATGAACGCCTGCAAGGGCATGGTGGTGCAAGATCTGACATTGTTTTAATTATTCCGTTTACTAATAACATTAATGATGGTGACAAAAAGTTCTGTGTGGATCAGATATTACGAATGCAGGAGCATATACCAGGTAAGATATGACGCACATCTGTAGAAACATTCTTATCTGTCTATTCTTAGATACAATGAATCATAAAGTCAACATTGATACATATTGATCTAATTGGTTTATTTCTATCTAGACACAACATTCCTTATTATGTCAAACGGTCCAAAGGATACGTGGTCCAGTTTCGTAAAAAATCCTGTAACAGATCTGTTCAATATCGGTATCGGTGATACAGAAGAAATTTTGTCACCGGTAACCAATTTGGTTTCTAGGATAAAACAAGGTGAAAGAATTGGTGTAATTGATACAATGCATTTCAAATGAATATATTAACAACAAGAATGTATCTTTTACAGTTCCAAAGCGCCTTATTAATACACAATGTGGTTCAAATTACGTTTCGACTGGAATTTCTAACGTATACGTTGATTATGTTCCATCAAATAGTGTAAATTTCTATAGATTACATCCTAATTACTTTTTCAAATCTTCTGCCACAGTAAAGGTAAGATCTTCAGTCATATATATAACCGTAACGAATGGTTGCTTAATCAATATGTAAATTATTATTTTAGGTTCAAGGCTCTGGTCAAGATAATCTGGTTATATGCTCGGCACGAGAACTGATTCATGCCAATACCACGCAAGGTGTAACATGCGTGTCGATAATTAACGGAGTATACAATGTTACAATTTCTTGTGCAGATGCTACTTTTATTCGTGACTGTCCACCGCTTTATTTATCTATAACTGCGAATTCCACGAGTCCTTCAACATCGTGTACAGGTAAGCGCTAATAATTGACACACAGAAAGAAAATTAAATAAGAATATAGATCAGTTCGTAATGCTAATCTGTCTTTTCTTCTTTCAGATCGCCAAAAGTGTCGATTCTCCGATTCAGTAAAGTATACAATATCCTACGAAAATCTAATATGTGTCAGCGGTGCAAGCAAAATTGCATTCAGTTCACTTATTCTTATTGTACTGCTGACATTCCTTGATTTATAAAATAACGATCATGTTCCTAAATTCATAAACAGAATAATCATTTATCACACGTTTCTGAATAACAAATATTCAGATAATATTTAAGGAATATTTTATATCGAGTATGCTAGTGTTTATGTAGTGACATGTGGAACCAATTATAAAATTTAATTGGTATGTTTATAACGAAGAACATGCTCTTTATTCACAATTCTTCTATAGTATATTGACTGAACAAATAGATTTTGTTTTTTTACAAATAATGTGTTAACCTTGCATAAAAAATTAAATGTAAATGGATTAAATAAAAGGTTTACAGAGAGTTACTGTATGATCTATACCACATGCGACTTGCTTTACTTGAGCTCCAACAGTCACCTACAATACAATTGTATTATTATGTTTATATCATGTATATGTACATACATATCACGTATTTGTACATACACATATGTACATATCTTTTGGTTTTTCCCTTATTATAATTAACTTACCTTTATTGGAAAATATTGATCTTTCATATCTCCTAATCCCAGTGATCCAAATTTATTACAACCCCACATATACAAATCACCTAAATTTGTTAAGGCTGCAAGATGACTCATACCACAAAATATTTTAATTACCTATGAAAAATACACATGTAACTAATTTATATATCAGTATTACATTTGTATTGATTTAAATATGGTTTTGCTCACTTTCGAATTTTTTTCATATGCATTTCTACCAAATAAAATTGATGGAATTTGTGTTGGTTTCGCAACATTTTTAGCCTCAGGACCAAAACCAAGAATACCATATCCCCATACATAAACATTTCCGACATCTACAATATGCGTTGAAATTACTAGAATGTGAGAATATAATTAAAAAATTGTTATATTCAAATACATACTGTTTAAAGCCATACAAAAGCAACCACCACTTGCAATGTCAGTAATATGACCTAGATGTTCTAACGCATTTAATTCTGTGGCAATATTTATTTGTTGATTCTCGCCGGTAGTAAATAATTGTCCATACTCCGAGTTACCCCAACCAAATACTTTTCCTTTATCTGTAATTACATAGCTATTACAATTTATAATCAACCATAGTGTAATATAATCCAATGATTTTGAGCATCACATGAATATACAATTTATCATAATATTAATACATGAATATTGGAGATACCACTGAGTGCTAATACACAATCTGCAACACAAGCAACTTTTATAATATGCTGTCCAGCCAAGTCTCCTTTCACCAAACTTGGTCTATATTCATTTTGGTAATGTGCCAAGCCAGTCTGTCCATCTGCACCCCAGCCAAAAGTATATACTTCACCAGATTCTGTCAAGAGTATGCTATTATATAGCAATAAGGAAGGATATTCAAATGTGTAACAATTAAATTGATCTTGGCTCATTATTATATATTGTACCTGTGGTCTTGACCAGCTGTAACAGCTTTTATCTTTTTACCCTTAATATTGGATATATGATGGACCACTTTACTTTTATTGTATTCTTCTTTTGATATTATCGGTCTACCACACTGTCCATATGCATTATTTCCTAATGTGAATAAACCCTCATTTGTTAATACTAACAAGTGTGCTCTACCAGCAGCAATATCTATGACTCTAGTTGAAGATTCTTGAAGTGGCAATATAATAGGTCTTGGTGCGTTTATTAAATTATTTGGAGACTTTAGATCCTGTTCATTAAAACCTGTTAACGTATCAATCATTAATTTTAGCATATGAAAAGTCATAAAACTCATAATTAAAAGCTAATGTTTACCTAGTTGAGAGTCTGTGTTTATTCCACTTCCATATAAAATATTCTTATCTGTGGAAGATACAGCAAAAGCAGTGAAACCGTAACCACAAGCTATATTAGTCACCTTGTGTTTCTCCCCAAAAGCTAATCGTTTTGGCTTTGACACATAATGGACACCTTTAATGTGTATGGTTTTAGACAGTATTCCAAGAGCTCCATGTTCTGCTAAACCCCAAACATATACTCTATGATCTTCCGGACTACTCACAGGATATTGAAACACTAGACACAAATATCATGAATTAATACAATTTCAAATGTTCTATATCTATCAACATATATCATTTGGAATATGGTACCTGGAAGTGTTTTTAACGTAGACCTTTTATTTTCTGATTTCTTTAAATGCAGGCTTCCCCCGCGTTTTCGTGCAGACTTCTTAATACAGGTTTTCATCACATTCAACATGTTTGATTCGTTTCTCGTTTATCAACTACTAAACGATTTTATAACGTACAAACAAATATTTCGGTTCCAGTGTAAACTTTAATGATAAATCATCAGCCTTGTAGTCTAGAATTACACGAGAGAAATTAAGATTGGAATTTCAATCATTTGTAACATGTAAGTACAAGTCACATTGCGAACGAGTAAAAACGCTGCCGAATCTATACTCTTATCTTTGATGTGAGATGTAACTCCGACATTGTAGATTTACATACATACATGTAGACAACGCTGCCGTTACTTTCTCCTTTTTTCTATGCTTTAATTCCGCAGCATTTAATTGGCGATCTAAAAATTGTTTTTTGAAATTTTAAATTGTTTCTGCATTCTGCATACATGTGGGCGACAGCAGCGTCTCTTCTAACGAATAAACGAAGCTCCGTTCGAGGTCTGTGTAATAGCGCTAATTAGCAATGCGGCAAAGTGTTCAAACTATTAGCCAAACTACCGACAATCGGTTTTGGCTAACAGTTTGAGCGTTTTGCCACTATCCTAACTAGCGCTGAATGAAGCTTCCAAAAATTGCCACAGTGGCGTCATTTTCGCTCACAATTTTTGAAAGATTTGAAAATGGTTCCACCTATTTATTCAACTAAATCGTTTATTTTGTATTATTAATGACATTCCTAAGTGATACCATTAGTCGATCGATTAAGTGACATTAATTGGTATTTACATATATTATTATTAGTAATTCGCATCCAAAATATGGCAAAAATTATTTTACAAATATGAAGAAGCTTCAGCGATTGAAATTTTAATTTTTATTCGTTAAAGGTTGAGTAACTTATTAATTAATTTTCTGCAAAGTTGTCTGTATACAATTGATCTCGCATGTACCTTTATAAACATTTTGTTTTGAAACGAAAACAATTTTTATTCGACTATTTTAATTATTTCGATCACAACTAATAAACGATTCCCTAAATCAATTTCCGTGAAACTTAATCGCGTTTCCACGGTGCTGAATAAATGCCTAGCTGTTGCAGGAACGACAATACTGGGGGCTGAAAAATTGTTTCCCCTGGTTTCGTCAACGTCGTGGAACGCGACGATACGATCGGCACCGTGCATACACACGCGTATCGATCCGGTGTGAAGCGATCCGTGAATTTGTCCTGGCTAAACGAGTCTAACCCGGGATAGAGCGCCGATACGATCGTTCTCGGCGAACTTGCGCAACGATCGGCAAGGGTTATGACACCCCTCCCCCTCCCCCCCGTTATGGCACCAATGCGCCAGGCCCGTGGTTATTGTCGAGCGAGTTGCACGTGTCGTTGATCGAAAGGTCCGAGCGTGTCTCGCTGGCGCAATTCCCCGGCTGCACCTACACGCTTATTCATTTAGGATTACACAAGTCGCTGGAGGGGGGCAGGGGAGACATTCTTCTGCCGAATCGTCGACGGAAAACCGCTAATCGCTCCATCGACTTCTAACCGATTACCGAGCCGAACAAACAGGGATTCCTCGCCTTCGATCTTTCAATCGCTCCTTCGAGCAGACAGACCATGAATATTTCCTGATCGATCGAAGCACCGGTAGGAAACGGCTGTGGGATATTATAGCTCATTGTAACCTCGACTATGCTAGTTTTTTGTCGAATATAACGTTAAATCGAATGGTGCCCCGTTGGACTTGGAAATGGCTGGATAGTCGGTACCGAGTACCGTTTCCTGGTGCTTATAGAGCTTGAATTTTATGTCATGATCGATAGATAAGAGTAGGACAAGAATTATTCTCGATTTATCCTAAAGTTATCTATGTAAACTCTGAGTCGAATGCAATATAACTTAAAATGGAAGCTTCGTTCGAATTGCTTCGGATCTTTGCTACCGATCGCAATTCTGCCATTGGCGGCTCTAGTAGAAGATAATTTTTGACTTCATGACTGATAGACGAATTTAAGGTGTGTAGGAATAATGTTATTATCTATGTCGATGTAACGCATTACTAGAGAGCAGACTCTATTTTACGACGTGTAGAGGAATTTGGGATAAATTGAAACTATCTAGGTAGAGTGAATCGGTTGTTAAAGCGTTTGCTAGACGGTCAGTTGATTTTTCAGCAACCTCGATTGGATCTCGAGCGGATTCCTTCGTCGAGGGAGTCCTTTGAGGTCCCGTCGAGCATCAAAGGACTTTCTATGGGCTTACGTGGAACTCGGTAATAGGAAGATGACGTTTATGAGCCGGGGAACGCAACAAAAAGGTCCGGGAGCTATCTTTATCTCGGCGGAGACGCTCGCATCCGGTCTCGATCCTCATCCCAGCCGGCCCTATCGTTCCATTCCGATCCCTTCCATCATCCTCCTCATTCCTCTCGTTCCTACGTGATGTCATTGCTTCGTTTTTGAGCCACACTTTCGGCGTGTAATCTCTTTCGCCCATGAAATTACCTTTTTCACTCTGGAGTCTCGTGTACAGTGTACTTTTTTATTTGAAGACGATTTAGCGAAAGGTTTTCGCACCGTTTCTGCATTCTTGGTCGTACCGATCATTATTTATTATCTAGTAACGATCATTATATTTATATTTTTGGTAGTAGCGATTTTGGAAGTATGAATAAAGCGATTACTATGGGACACTTATCTTCACCGATATTACCCTTTATTCTTATTACTTATCATTCATTTTTCTATATTTATTCGTGGCAAAATTTTACTACGATAGAAAGTCGAATAATTCTCTGGTTTTTACAGTTTTAACATTTTATCGACCGGTCATTTGGCCGTAAAAATTTAGCTGAATTTTAAATTTTCGTTTCTATTTTAACTTTATTTATTTGATTAAGATATTTAATATTTAAAAAATTTTATAATAATATTGAAGCTTACGGTGGTACAATCCGACACATTTATCTTAATAATAGATATTAAATTATGATGACAGAAACGTCAATTCGATCGACGAAACTGTACAAGCGATTTCTGGGAACAGTTAATTAATTAAAAATTCAATTCTCCACCACGATCTCGTTCCAAAAAATCAAAGGCAATTCTGGAAGGCAACGGGTTTCGATTTCATAGTGAGCAACGATTCCAGTTGTCGAAACAAGCTGCAAAATCCAATAATCCATGAACGGATGGCCAAGCAATCCTGCCACTCTCCCCTCTCGACATCGTCGAAGGGTGAGTCGGCCTTCTTAAGGTGTATGACCGAGGGTGGCAGAGGTTTATGGGACCCCGTGGAGAGGGGAAGCGATGTGACTCAGCGATGAGGATGACGTAAGAAAACGGGCGAGTTGGGGGAGCAACGAGAGAAAACATGAGAGAGAGAGAGAGAGAGGGAGGGAGAGAGAGAGAGCTGGAACCTATCTTCGAACGTTCCCCTCTTCCTCCGGATCACGCTCGTGTGAGCGGCGATTAGGGGAACCGCCCTAAATCAACTCTGTTCCATGGTGTACCGAGCAATTTGCTGTGGAATAACATTTCGTGTCTTTGTTCGGAAACGCAGATTGTTTTTAAACAATTATTCCTAGTTTCTTGTATTTTGTCTTTTTCTTCTATCATTTATCTTGCCGTTACACTTCCCGATTTTTCGACACGATCTTGTTCTTATCCGTTGATTTACATAATTTCGTGGTCAAATGTGATCTCCCAGTTTCAATTCGAGCAGTCGAGGAGTTAAATATCCTCATAGGATCGTATCTTAAAATTCTTTTTAAGCAACATAGAGTCCAATCATTTTTCTCTAAACTATCGTTCCAGGTTTCCGAAGTTTTCGAATCGATGTTACATTATCCTGCCAACATGAGCAATTTTTTTTCCCTTTCTCAGCGGCTTGTCTTAACTACATCTACTATTCTTTGTTATTCATTGTGGTCAAAAAGCTACTCGGTAGATCTGCAATGTATAGAGAGAGTATTATAGGCAGGTCTACTGTACAGAAATGCTTATCAAAGTTCAAAAAAGTCACCTGGCGACCTTTAGAACAATAACCTTGATAAAAAGCGAAGAATAACAAATAGCAATAATGTTGACCTTTGCCTCCTGGATGTTCCATTTCGGAGCCCAAAAATTCATTAACACTAGAACTGCCGACGATTGAGTGAGGTATACCTACTTCTACCGGAGGGGTCAAAATGACTTGTTTCTTAAATTACCAAGCCATTTAAGAAAAGACAGCAATTTTTAGTTTTTATATATTTTTTATTTTTATGGACAAAAATTGAATATAACCTGAATAATAATAGTAATAGAATAGCAAAAATTTATAAAATACTTATGCATAAAATGATCGACTGAAAGTAATCTGAGGGAACTTGCCTGCAATAAATACTGCAAGTAATGACCAAGTCAAACAGTGTAAGTCGTAGGAAAAACATTTTTTGGTTGTTAACATATCTTTGAGTTTGAAATATTTTCTTTCACGACTAAAGATCGTGTCACAAGTAACGTGTTACAATAATTTCCACGATACAACAGAACCATACCGAAAACCTATGTTTCGTGAGGGGGGAAATGAGTTATAATTAAAAAAAATGTCAAACAAGTCATTTTGACCCCCCTTGGTAGTTCTAGTGTTAAAAATTGAATTATTCAAAAAAACAAATATAACAGCTTTGTAGAGCTGAAAAAGTTCTTTCGAACCCCTTACTCGCTTCTGTAAATTAATGCACAAGCCGTTATAAAAAAGAAAATAAAAACTAAGTTTATTCGCCAACCGAATACAATCAATTTCACAAGTAAAGATCTTTCGACTTCGGAATAAATGAATACGATGCGCTGAAAACACATCCAACGGATGAAACAACCACAAATCCTGTTCGCTACTTAATTCGCGACTGCGTCACGGCGATTTTTCCCATCGGAATCGGCGATCGAAAACGATCCTCTCGTTCGAGCCCCATCGGCGATGCAAAGGGCCACTCGTCGTGGAACGGGTAGAAGTCACGGGGCCCCATTAACGAGAGGACATCGAGCAGGCTTATGCAACCGGCCGCGGACACTCTCGCCCGATCCGCCATTGCTCCGGAATGTCCATTATAATGCTCGCGCTCGCGACCGTCCATTCATGCGTTCGGATCCTGTCCTGTCATCCGCAGACGCGATCGCTTTGTTTAGCGTTTTAACG
Source organism: Augochlora pura (assembly GCF_028453695.1). Classification (NCBI taxonomy): domain Eukaryota; kingdom Metazoa; phylum Arthropoda; class Insecta; order Hymenoptera; family Halictidae; genus Augochlora; species Augochlora pura. The sequence goes on from NC_135780.1 coordinate 1,285,718, forward strand.
CCGGGCCCGCGTGACAGATTGAAGATCGATGCGACAATAGGCCGCGCGCGTCCGATATTTCTATTGTTCCGTTAATCTGTCGCCGGTAATTCCATTGTATGTACCTGTTTCGTCGGCGGGCGCCCATCCACCCCGTCTCGCGGAAAAAATCACGACCCTGGACGAACTGGCAGCGACGAATTCTTTATTTCCGTTTTTCAGCGGCTTTTCAGTCGCACGCCTCCCTCGAATATATTTCTCGGCCGTTCTATAAGTCCGTAAGTCGTTTCTTAACCCCTTGCACTACAATAACGAGTCAGGCTCTTGATAAGGATTCCATGCAAGGTCTACTAAATTAATAAATTATTAATTTTTTGTAAATCGAAATCAAATTGAATTTTTCTATTATCAGAGTCTAGAAACGGAAGTAAATAAAGACGATACAAGAAATAAAAATTATCTGACCCTATTAAGGAAAGTATTGTATTAAGAACAAATAACGCAACCTAAAAGGAGTCGTAGTGCAAGGGGTTAATCGCTGTACAGTTGTCGTTTAATCCTTTAAATAACAGTTCTTGCTTACTGTTATTTTGTAACAGATTGCAGATATACTTATCAGAAATGAAAAGAAAAAGGAATTATAGTCTTTCATCCGCGAGATTGTATCTGCCTCGATCACAGCCTTTGATCGATCGATATTGAACGATGCTGGTTGCATAGATTTTGATTTATTGTACAGACGGGTTACTCAATTCCTAAATTTTCGAATGCATTTCCTCGCGTTTCTGATATTTGAAATCTATTCTTTTCAAGCGTCGTTCTGTTAAATTTATCTAGCTTACGTGTCCTGCCGAGCTTTCTTAACCCTTTTAGTGCCGGAGGCCGATATATAGGCCCGCGCTGCAGTAGCGAAAACTGCCTTATACTTATACCTTTGTTATTTATGCAATTTCCAATGAATATAGAAAAATTGGTGTCACCGTTTCATTCTCAGTTTCGTCCTTAATACACTTCTTTTTGAATTACGTAAATATTGCTTTTCGTTTCGTTTTTATCAGCCTTTTTCCAAACCCTAATAAAACCGTGAAATTTGGCTTTTTCGCCCGGCACTAAGAAGGTTAAGCGGTTCAAATTGAAGACATTCTCTCGAATACTATGAATACAGGTCTTGCTCTTTACAGATCTCAATACTACAAATTGGTGTAACACTTAACCTCTTCAGGGATAAATTTCTATAACAGGGAACAATCTATTTAATTGTTCCTTTCTTATTTATCACCGATTTCATTCGGCGAGGTTTCTTTCCGCATTGCTGAAGTATTCTGCAATAAATAATTTTCCAACTGATTCTCATTTTCTTTGCACTTAAAATAATCGTAATTTTAAGAATCCTTCCCTTCAATATCCCTGAAGAGGTTGAAATACATAGAGACAAGTGGGAACTCGCAGGAAGAGCAAGGCCGATCGGCGTGTTGCCATAATCGTGAAGAAAGATACGTGGATAGATAGCTAGAAAGAGAGAGAAAGAAAGAGGGAGAGAGAGAGAGAGAGAGAGAGAGAGAGAGAGAGAGAGAGAGAGAGAGAGAGAGAGAGATTACCGTAAGAGCCTGTCGCCCTTTCAATTCCCCGAGTGAGGTCGATACATATAAAACGTGTAATTCAAGATTTCCCAGGGATCGGTTCTGTGCCGGTTGATCCGATCTGAATTGCGTCAACGCTCGGATTGCATAACGACCCGTAACACGGACTTTTTTCCCTCGAGACAGCGCGCACGATTTAATAATTCCTTTAATAAGGCGACCCTTAATTTTTAACCCTTTGCACTCGCGTGGTGACTCTGAGACACCACTAAAATCGTTCTATCACGTACCGAAATAATTTTTATACTAACAAAGTTTAGATTTAAAAGATTGTTAACTGTAAAAATGTTGAACCAATTTTATGCGCATAAAATACATTTTGTCACGTAAAATGGTAATACTACATGCTAGAAAAATTATTTTAGATTTATAGTTAACATGGCTTCGAGTGCAAAGGGTTAAGAAACTTCGAACACCCTTGTCCGATTAAAACTGATCGTATCTAATCAAAGAAACTCAATTATTTATTGACAATGCCGAGTCCTGTGATCTCGGACTTTCCGGAATACGTTTAAAATCGAAGAGAATTTGAAACCGACGCGGTCGTTGGAAATATTCTCTGTTTAGAGTCGAAATCGCTCGAACGATTCGATCGCCGTGTACAGCGTACTGTACACAAAGGATAAAAACGGTTGCCGGAAGGTGAACCCCAGAAGTAATAGAAGCCGTTTCTACAAAAACCGAAAGTGCGGCTCGCGGGAAACATTTGGGCAACAGATAGCGAGAAACGAGCATCGAAACTTATAATCTCGAGCTTCGTAAAATTTGAAATTCGAAAGTCGCGTGACATGGTATTGAACAGCGGAGAGCAGGTGTAGATCGTTTAATCGACGCCGAAGACGGGAGAATATTTCAGCTGAGCCGATTAAGCAGACACATCGGTAAAATGAGGTGAGAGTCGACAGATTTTAGGCAATTATTCCTTGAAATTAAACGACGGTATTTGTTCATATTACCTTTATAATTATTTCTTGTATCGGTTAACCCTTAGTAGCCTGATTTACGAAAGTGATTTTTTTTAATATTACTGTGTTTGCTTGAGGGTCTAGATGAAGGGAAAAATAGCTAAAAAAATCACAATATTTATTTTACATATTTATTTAGAAAAAAAACCAGGTATCAATTTTGATACTTCAGGCATTAAGGCCATAAAGAAATCAGATATATAAAAAATAATTATATCATAGCGAAAATAATATATTCACTTACCTCAAAAGTATTTATATTCTTCAGAAAAAGAAAATATATCAAATTTGTATTCAACAAAACTTTTAGTAAAATGTGTTTACTTGTTCACTTTGCCGCGCAAGTAATATGTCATAGATAAAATAAAACAATAATGACATTAGATTTTTTTTTTTAATTTCGTTGGAAGGAATATTATACAACAGTAAAATACGTACAGCCAACCTATAAAAAAAACTAATAGTAATGTGAACATTCGGTTTAAAAGATTGGTATCAAAATTGAAACTCTAGGTTATTAAGGGTTAAGAAGGAGCTTGTAAATTGCTTGATCAAGATTGAAATAGCAGGTTGTTCGAACAAAGATGAAACGCAGTCGAACAATTCGATGAAGGAATTAACATGGATCTATATACGTAGACTATATGATTCATTAATATGATTATATTCTACTATATTTTATATAAAATATGATTCATTAATATGATTATATTCTACTATATTTTATATAAAATATGATTCATTAATATGATTACATTCTACTATGTTCTATATAATATATGATTTATTAATATGATTATATTCTACTATAATCCATATAATATATGATTCATTAATATCATTATATTTTACCATATTCTATATAAAATATAATTCATTAACATCATTATATTCTATTATATTCTATATAAAATGATTAATTCGAACATGCCTCGTGGCGCAAATACGAATCTAATTACACCGTACCGACATTTTGTTTTCGTCCTTCCGACCCCGAACAGTCAACGGTTTACGTTAAGAAGCACAGTTCGAACGTGTGGACGTGTTACATTTGCGTCCATTACAGTTGTTGTAGAAGGCCGGCAACGAAAAAATCGACAGGGAAATCGACCTCTCGCCGTAAGAGCGCGTGCTGCGACTTGGGCAGCTACTCCGACAGCTCGTCGTACTCGTCAGATTCGTCGTCAGATTCGTCGTCTTACTCGTCCTCGGGCAGCAGCTCCTTCTGTTCCGAGTGCGACTCGTACGATTGCGATTGCTACGACTGCGACAGTCCACCGAAGAGGAGAAAGGGCAAGGGAAAGGTTAAAGGGCGGACCGTGCAAACCTCTAAGTCCTTGAAGGCCCCGAAGAAGACCACGAAACCAGCGAAATCGCCGAGCAACGCGAAGAAAACCTCGAGGAAGAAGCCGGCTCGTCGAACGAGTGAGTACTACCCCATTTATTCGACTACGTTTCCCAATTCGTTTCATCTACCATAGTCGGTATCTTTTCTCCATGAATCGTCCTTTCATTGGTTTTAGTTCTTGGGTACATTGTCGATGCTGCTGTGGCCCTGTTTGAAATTTTCACCATAGCCGTAATGATTCTGTTGTTGAGTGTCTGTCGATATGCGGATAAATTTTTATTTAAGATGCTTCTTGCTAATTAGTTATCATTTACTTTATTCTTTGTTATATTTATTTGTTAATGCTTTGAACCGGATGATTTATTTTAGACCCGTCACATATGATCGATGTTACTTGCTATTAATTTCTGTATTCTTACGGAGCATTATTTAAGAAGAGTATAATTATTTCATAGAGTATTTAATTGCTAAATATTGTTGTTCCGATCGGTGTTTAAAACTTCCGGGTTTTAAAGTATTTATCGGAAGATTGTCGTTCTATTTATTCTATACGAAGTTGTTTTGTAAAATGATTTGATAATTGATTAAAGGAGCAATCCTTTAGAAACAGAAATTACAATGAAAACTTCATCTTGTAAATACGTTGAACGATATAAAATGTATATGAATTAACATGAACATTTTAAGAATTTATTTAAATATTAGTCGAGTGAATTATCGGAGAACTATCAATTTTTGAAGACCCGAACCAGTGGAGTCAGATTCTTTTATTTTCGAATTAAAAAGATTTAACGTATCGTATACGGTAAATATAACATTAATTAAGACCGAAGAGAAACCGGTTCAGCAATTGGTCATCCCCCCCCCCCCCCCCCCCCCCTGAACCGGCTCCGCTGGCATATAAGATTTATTAGGACGACAAAGTGATTGAACAATCTTTGTTTCATTTTAGAACGATCCTCTTCGTCCTGCGGTTGTTCAGATTGCGACTGCTCGGACGCGTCCAGCAGCGATGACGATTGCCGTGGTTGCGGGTCGAACAAATCACGCCGCAAAACGCGAAACTAATTAAATCCCGACCTGGCCTCCAACTATCGTCCGTGTCATCGTCGATCATCGACCCATATTTTACGTCGCGGGCGACCAATTATTTATAAACTACCGTAACCAATTATTTATTCATCGTCCTTATTATTACGCCACTAAAGAATCGATAAAAATATATATATTTATTTATTTATACATTAGAAATGAGTCAACTAAAATGCGAAATGTTGTAAGAATGAATTTTTATAAGAAGAGATAGGAGAAGCTTCTGAAGCTTGGCAGCACTGAGAGTGTTGTTTAAATTTTTGAGCGACCTGATATGTACAATGTTATTTAACAATAAAAGCGACCACTCGTAAGGTATTGACGAATTCTATCCAGATTTTTATAATAATGTTAATATTTAAATTTGGAGAATGTTTCTACTGTTATTCTTTTGTAGATTGTCGACGGTTGTTGATTAAAATTTTTGTAAGGTGGGGTTAAGTTGTAAGAATTGGCTGACGGTGTTGGGATTGTTAATGTCGCTGCTACAGTTTGGCGTAATTGTAATTTTTCCATCGTCGAGTCGAATTAAGGTTACATCGGCGGAAATTCGAATGGAAGGCACCACGGCCATGGAATACTCAGCATGATACATACCGTAGGCCAGTTTAATCCCCGCGGGGGTGCCGTGCCAGTAGCGATTATTTATCGCACTGATTCCGTACACGATCCAACTGTAGGGTCCCCTCGCTCTTAATTGGATTTAAGGGTTGAAGATTTTATGTACGGCCGCGAGGACTAACCAGACGTTTAATTGCTTTCTTGGTGAATTCGTCCTGAACGCTTAATCAACGCCTTCGGTGTTAGTATACTTGTTCCCAGCCTGATTCGTTCTTCCACGCGAAATCGTTAATAGCACTGTGAATCATCCCCTAATCAATGTTCCATTCCAAACGCTATATTTTATTTTTAACTCATTTTTAAATGTCATATTTTATTTAAAACTCGCTTTCAAATATCAAATTTTAATTTCAAAATCACTTTCAAATATCACATTTTATTTTGAACTCACCTTAAATGTCACATATGAGCCGCTCAGTGCACACATCGATTAACTCCACTTTTTGAAAAATCTTAAATTTAAGTGTCAAAGCACTTGGTATAGTCATAACTTTTTATATTTATAATAACTTTCCTGAATAATAAAGATTAACACCATTAAACGGCAAAATTTTTTTTTTTCTTTTTGGCTATTCTTTCTTGTTAATTTTATACATTAAATAATATTAATTTTATACATTAAATTATACGTTAAATGAAAGCTATATCTGCATTTATTCATTCTACATTATATATGTGAATCTATGTTATAACAGGAATTTTAAAAATCAATGTACATCATTTCATCGCGTTTCTCGACTTTTTGTTTTATGGAGTTAGTCGATGTGTGCACTGAACGGCTCATATCATTTTAAACTTATTTTTAACTAGCTATAGTTATGAATACGTATACTATATATGTATACCATAGGTTTCAAACTTAATTATAAATAACAAATTTTATTTTGGATTTACCTTCGACTGCAACATTTCGTATCAAAAATTCGGAATGATAAAATTGTAAATTGCAAATTTCACATTCAACTTCGTAAATATTTTAGATTTAATTTTAAATACTGATCTCGAGTTGCTCTAATTCCAACGCTATTATTAGCACTGACATTTATTTAACAGTCCCTTGAAAAGCAAGAATGCTTCAGTCGATCCGCAAGGTTTTCAACAATTTTATTTTCTAATACTTCCTATACTCGTTGCATTTCTTATTTAGAGGATTGTTATACCATGTCCAGGTATACCAAAAAATTTATAATAATCATCCGAGAGTGCAAACTATCCGAAACATTCGTTAATAGAACTTTCGTGAACCCTGTGCTCATCTTTTGTTCTTGCCCGCCCCTTTACCCGTTCCAGAGAGAATAATTCCATTGTTCGACAGAAAATAGCTCGCCTAACCAGTCACGTGCGACCATGCAACGTGCCTGCGCGGCGCGGCTGCTGCGCTTACTTAGGTTCACGGCCTGGCTCTACCTTGCCACTGCAACCAGCAGTTGTGACATAATACGCTCTCGCTGTTTCTCAGCGGCGCTGATCGAACGCCGAGGAAAATCGCGACGTCTCTACCGTATTTGTTTGACCCTCTTCAACCGTTTCGTCTTCGCCATGGGAAACGTCTAGCCACGGTGACACAGTTCGCACTTCCGTGAAAACCGTAATTGTTAACCGGTCTGACCGTAACAATGGCAGACGATGCCACCGTCGGATCCGAGTATCAAACACGCGAATGAAAGAAGACTCTCAGTCTGCGGCGCTTCCTTCGCTGCAGCATCGCCGAACAAAAAATCGTACATGAAGTTTTTCGGCATGGTTGCAAAGAGGAAGCTTCGGCCTTTAAATCCGTGGTAGTCGTATTTGGAAACAAAATGTTTTGTCGTTTCTAGAGACGTTTTAACCAGAACCATCGTCTAGAAAAATCGAGAAACCAGTTTCGCACTTACCGAATCGCGCGAGAAAATCTCGGCAACAAATAAACAACGCACCGCGAAAGCAGAGATTTCAAGCTTCAAAATGGATGCGCGTTGACCGTTGTACGATTCGTCTTTATGTAATTATAACGTATCGAACGTTAACACCTTGCCAGGTAATAACGAGCCGCGGAGATATCTCAGTTAGCAGAAAATGAATTACGCGTTGCGAAAGAAGATCGTCCGACGATTACTTATTACCGAGGTATAATAATTTGAAGAATGAAACGTCTTGTTGAAAATTGAGAATTTCGTGTTCCAACGATTTCTCGAGCGGCGACGGTTGGAACAGCGTTTCTGCCTCTAATCGCGGGGATTTACACAATTTCCAGGGTACGCAGGAATTTCCAGGTGTTCGCCTAACGATCCCCCGCGGTTGAAATGTCACATTCACGGGTTCGTTTGAACTCTCCGTGTCCCCGGAGCGAACCGGGTCGAACAGAAAAGAAAAGGAAAGAGAAGAGGCGAGAAGAGACGAGACGAAGAGACGAGGCGAAGAGGCGAAGAGAGACGGGACGAAGGGGTAAAGAGAGACGAAAAGATGAAGGGAGACGGGACGTGAAATGAAGAGAGGAGAGACCGAAGCGTCGCGCATCGAGGACAGCGAATTAATTCTGGATCCGAGCCGGCGCGCACAGTTGAATGGTTCGCCTGTTGTAATTTACCGTTAACGACAATTTAGCTCGTTGCACCGCGGGTTACAACACGGCCTCTCTGCTCGCGAGAGAGCAGCTGCGTTGGGTAAGATAACTCTGTTAAAGGTCTCCGTCCAGTCACATTGTCCGGAATCTAGGTGGGAGTAGTTATGGTTAAATAATGGCAATGCCTCCAGCATATAATTAGCGTCTTAGTTACGATACCGTGATATATCATTCTTTGTCCCGTATCCGACCGGCGCGGCACACTGTGGCGCGACGCCATTTTCTTGCCCGCTTTCAACAAGACTTTCGTCACCGAGCCGCTCTCATAATCGAATAACATTATATAATAAATCGGGCGGGATCATAAACCCTTTCGTTCATGATCTTATCCACTTCACTGCCGGGGTTCTACGATCGTCTCGAGGGAACTCCGAAACGTTTAAGCGAGTCGCTGTCGATGGACCGGACGGTTTCATTGGCGATTTTGGTTATTACGTTTGGTTAGCTCGTATCATCATGCTCGGGCTCTTTAACCCTTTGGCTACGGCAGACTTTGGCACGCACCGTCCGTGCATAGACATGCATTTCGGAGGAAGTATATGAAAATATTCAATATACCGAATTCTATTATATTAAGCCAACGTTACTTGAAGTGAACATTAATTTTAAGATTCTTGTTACAATATTTAATAATCAAATTTAATAATAAACAAATTTAATACGAAACAGGCGAAATTTGATTTGGACGCCCATTGGCGCCTACAGTACCAGGAAACCAACATGTGTCGGACGCCAATAGGCACCAACAGTAGTCAAAGGGTTAATTCGTACTAGGATTGGTGATCGAATGATTTAGATCGCGTTCTCTGGGCCGAAACGATTTTACGAAATGAAACGGCGAATTAACGCTTCATCGACCGCTGACACGGCCGTAAACATTTTTATATTTCCGTAATATCAGCAGTATTCGTTTCATCTATTTATTGTATTCATCGCGAAAGGTGTCTAATATTTAAAAATTATACAATAATACCGATTCAGAGGCTACGGGTCGGAAATGGATTTATAGGAAGAGTGTATGGCTGAGAATCGATTAGGAATCACGAAATATTTCCAAGATTTTATGTAACATCGGGACGAATTTAGCGATAAAAGTGGGGTCGAAGGGACGCCGCGAGCTATTTCGAAGGCACGAGGGTTTGAAAAAATTGTCACGCCTCTAAATGGAGCGATGCAGAAGGCGGTTCACGTGTCGGTCATCGTGGTCGCCGGGCCGGCGTATACCGTCGACACTACGCTACGCGACTACGTAAGAGTAGTTCCATTTTGAGAGATATCGGCTGGCATAACGTGACCGTCGGCCACGTGGTGGCGAGCACGTGTACGAGACGCGGGACTGTTACGTAAGCACGGCGGTGCCCGAGTCGGCCCGAACGACACGAATCGACGCCCACGCAGCCGTCTCTCCACCGCTCGTTTCCACGTCATCGTTGACGCCATCGGAAACCGCGCGAACCCGTCGGATATTCCGAACAGTTTCGAACTTTCCGCGAAATATAGTTGGTAATTTCCATGCGAAAAACATACGTAGAAATTTATCAACGAACTTACCTCTGGACGTGCGTATGTAGACCGAGACGCGTTGCCTCATAGGTATGACGAGACTGAATTTATTAGGATGTAACAACGTTAGCTTGTCGGTCAATTAAGCAATAGACTCTCTTCGTTTAACGTTAAAATTTCAACAATTTTATCGCTCAATCTACCGAGCTAATTAATGTAACCGAGACCTCCCCGTTTTCTGTTCACACCCCGCTAGTACGAAGATTCCATGCCTAATCTATTAAATGTGAATATTTTTCATTTTTCTAGAATGAAAACAAAATTTCATTCTTCTGTTAGAAAAATATACTACTGTGATCAAAAAGTAAGGTGAAATTGTCATTTAAAACTCACGGGCATTAGGAAGGCAGGTCAATTTGTTTAATATCATTATATTCTACTATATTCCATATAATATATGATTCATTAATATCATTATATTCTACCATATTCTATATAAAATGTAATTCATTAATATCATTATATTCTATTATATTCTATATAAAATATGATTAATTCGAACATGCCTCGTGTCGCAAATACGAATCTAATTACACCGTACCGACATTTTGTTTTCGTCCTTCCGACCCCGAACAGTGAACGGCTTACGTTAAGAAGCACAGTTCGAAGTTCGAATTGACTCCGTCCGTTACATTTTGTTCGTTAGAAACATATACTACTGTTAGAAAAATATACTACTGTGATCAAAAAGTAAGGTGAAATTGTCATTTAAAATTCACGGGCATTAGGAAGGCAGGTAAATTTGTTTTCCTAGGTTGGTAGGACTGTCTATAACATTTGCCAAGCGTCTGTTTGTCAAAAGGTTTAATTATCTCCGAGTTACACGTGTTTTTGTAAACAACCAAAAGTCATCACGATAATGCACCATGTCATACTGCATTGGTTCTTCGCGACTTTTTTGCGAAAAACTCGACTCATATCGTTCCGCAACCACCGTATTCGCCGGATTTGGCTCCGGGCGACTTCTGGCTATTCAGCAAACTCAAAAGGCCAATGCGGGGACGCCGTTTTGATACGATTGAGGAGATAAAAACCGAATCGAAGAAGGTCTTGAAGGCTATACCGGAAAAAGACTATTCCGTCTGTTTCGAGGACTAGAAAGAGCGTTGGCAAAAGTGCGTTTTATCGGACGGGGTTTACTTTGAAGGGGATGAAATTGATTTGTAAGAATAAATAAAGAATTTACATTTTATAAACAAATTCACCTTACTTTTTGATCACAGTAGTATGAATGAAAGTAATTTGAGATATACAAAAGGATATATAATACAATGAAAAGGGTTAAAGTTATTGTAGTTATTAACCCATTCGCTGCCAAGCCTAAATTATATGAAGTCATTCCCATTGCCATTTATATTTTATCATTCTCTATAAGAAATAAAGTATTATTTTTGTAAAAAATTTTATTTGTAGTATTTTTTCAAGTTTTTTACATATTTATATTTATGTTTGTAGCCACCAAAAATTTGCTAATTCAAAAGCCTGCATGTTTATAACATATTTAAAGTAGGACGAGTATACTCGTCCTGGCAATGCGTGACACCCTGCCAAAGACGAGTATACTCGTCCTTGACAGCGAATGGGTTAAAGCACTTATCGTTGTAAATCGACTGCGGACCTTTTGTGCGAAATAAAAATGTTCTTTATCAGCTTCAACAGCCAAGCGAGAGTTCCATTCTTCTGCCAATCACTTTATTAAAGTGAAAATAATTCATAAACGATGTAAAGCTTTTAGAATCGTTCTGATGATTTATATTTCATTCACTAATTTCTCCGTTAAATGCACGAAGATCTAGCCTAAATCAGACTTTAATTGCATTTCTTTTGAGCCAATGGTTGCGTTGGATTACGAAGGCGGATCAAGTTAGTCGACGGTTGCTCCACCGTTAAAAAATTGCAGACACGAGGATCTTGCCGCGCGTAAATGGTAAATTGATTTTGAAAAGGGTCTCGCATCAATTCGTACGGCCAATAACGAGGTGGGAATGATAATCACGATTAATTAGAGCCACCGACACGGGAAACTCGGCAAAAGGAGGCGAGCGAGAGAAGCAATTTTCTTGTTAGCCGTTCCCGCGGAGACGCCTAAACGCGAGATATTACGCCGCGAAGGTTGCACAACGGCGTAACGAGCCGCCGATACGCGCGAAACGGGACCTCGCGTAATGAATCTTCATTCCTATAAATAGGCATGTATCAAACCGTCCGGATTCCTCGACATACTTCGGGCGAAACTCGCCTGAAGTGATCGCCGACAGCCGCGATATTGCCACAGCGATCTTCCGATCCTCGTTCTCTGTGAAATTTCGATTTTCCACGCCGGTACCAAAATGGCGGCCGCGCGACGCGCTCCCCGGGCATTCGTGTCTCCGCCGGCGCCTTTTGCGCTGCCACGTGGCCCGTGCCCGAGACCCTCGCGGCTAAATTAATCCTTCGCCCCGTTGTTAAACAACGATTTCAATTTCACGGATGAATATTAACGTACCGTGGCGGATCGATTAATTGTTACCGCGGGAAGACGAATCGGTACATGGGATTAACGGACGCGTTGCCGCATCATGCAAATGTGACGAAAGCGGTGAAAGACTGTGTGCAAGAGGCGGTCGAAATTTTCTTTCGCGAGCACGTGGGGTCTTTGAAATAGAAAGAGAGAGTTCCGTATGTTATAGAATATGTTAAATATACTTAGTTGGAGCGAACATTGAATGTAGAATAAAACGGAAAAGACAGATTGCAGAGACAATACACAATTTGTTAAAAGAATTGATAGATTAACACGTTGACGCCTGCGCCGATATTCACGATGTTCTCTGTGAGTCGGCGCCCGAAATTTACAAAAATTAAATAATTATGTTAAATTTATAATACTGAATTTCTATGTTTTTACTATTGAATATCTGTGCATAATGTTCAGATAAAGTAACATGAACCTATTTTGTAGTATCTATTTTGTGAAATGCAAGCAGAATAAACAAATGTACGCAGCCCACGGGTCTGACACGTATGACCCAGCGATGGGTCAAGCCGTCGTCAACGTGTTAAAATGCGATCAAGAATAAAAACGTATGTACTTAATATCTCCTTTTATATCGCGTTTCTATCGAATCGAATTTACCGTTTGAACAGAGAAATGGCATTTTATAAACCCACGCGACCGGCGTAACGAAAATCAATAAACGTACGACGATCTAGAAAATACGTCGAACGTTTCCTTCGCCGATTTTACAAAGCGAACGTCGAAAATTATGATCGAGAGCGGAGCACTAGCAGCTGCAACCGCGTCGGATGGCGGCACGCTCGAATAGTACCGTTTAATGTACCACATTTCCCCGGCGTTAAAGAGACGAATCGGTTGACACTGTTGGTCCAGATAACGGTACAGCGGTGTCGTTACATCGGTTACATCTTACACGAAACGGGCTGACCCCGTTGCTCTCGAAAATCGTGTTTGCGTATCGACGCGTTCGATCCGATTTGCGATCGCTGCACAGCGATCTTCGGACATCTAATTCCGAGTGCTCCGCGGGAAACTCTAGAACTCTTCTAGCGACGTTAAACCGTATATCATCGACCGCAATGTTTCGATCGATGCAGGCGATTCAAGTTTGTCCACCTTTTGAGGAAAATTGTCTGCTCGGAGTAGTCGTTCTGGCCGAGTTACCATCTCAGAGGAAAAACTTGACCTCGTTGACGCAAATACTGCAAGGAAAACCGCGGAACAGCCAGAATCGTGGGGAAGCCGAAGGTTCCGGATGAGCCAGGCCTTTGTTAAAACGTCGTCGCTAACCAAGAGGAGAGTCATCGTCGTTTCCAATTTCACTCAGCTTCTCGTTTCCGCGGGTTTTGTCGTGCAAGCATCGTATCGTTTTCTCAAAATCGATCGCGCAATATTCTACGTTCCCTTTACTAATTAGAAATCATTCTTTTTAAACGATAAGAAAAATCATTCCACACTCGCTGAGAGAATTTATTCTACATTCTCTCTGTTAATGGAAGACAGTTTCGTTTAAACGAACGTGAGAATTTATTCTACAATATTCTTACCGACAGACGCGGAGATAGCGTGTACGTCCGAATGATTCACTAATTACATAATTTTTACAAGCGCGGTAGAAACACGAACGTGCGAAGGCATTAAGAACAATAAGAAAACATCGGACAATCGAGGGTATATGCTCTGTGAAAGACATTACGAAAGACGGGGGGGAACAAATGAATCGCGATTTGTTCCCCCCCCCCCCCCCCCCTTCCGTCACGATCGCTTTTCCTCGGTTCGAGAACCGGACCACCGTTTTCTACACTCGCCGGCTTAATAAATAACAATTCCGTCCGATTTAACGCGCGATACAGATACGTCTGCATACACGCGTGTTCCATAGACAGCTGCAAGGTAAGTCGCCGCAACCGAGCGGTTCACGTTTATTACATAAGATTTTCGCTGGCGAGCGCGTTGGGAAATCGGCGTATCGGATCCGTTGTACCTTGACACCGGTGGATTGGAAAACCGGCTTGTTTCGTTCCAACTCGCCTTCTACAATGTACGCGAAACCGGCCATTTTATCTAGCAGCATTAAATCCTTTAATATATTTCGATTAGTTTTAATGTTGGGCTATTGCGAAAGATAGATCGACGAAACAGCGACGATCTTCGAAACGCTGTATTATGAGTCCGTATGAATTTATTAAATTCGCGAAATTTAATAAGGCAAGAAGATGCGCGTTTTGTCTTGCGCATCTTCTCAAAATTAACTCTTATTCTGTAATTTGTCACACTTGAACCTTTCTCATTTTTACAAAAACGATTTTTATACGTGGAAAAAATATCGTGTCGAAGTAAAAGTATTTCTAGATATAATATATTATAGTGGTTATATTAATTATAGCGTGTTTTTGACGGTGTACGATCGTCCCATTTACTGCATCTGAGAAGCAAGATGATAAAAACAAAATCAAATTCTCTGAAATTGTTTCTTTTAAATTAAAAATTAATAAAAAATTTTGAGAGAATTTATTGTATTTATTTGAGCTGCGGTCGTACCGTGAGTAAAATAATACTCGTCCGGTGACCGGTCTGCAACGGGGATGTGCTGAGAACTGGAAGAGACAATGAGAGAGAGAGGGAGAGAGAGAGAGAGAATTGAAAAGTTGCAAGGTGGCGAGAGGAGACGGCTGCAAACCGTTGCGCGTTGACGTAACCCGTAACGCTGCGGATCGCGGATCGCGACACGCGATACGAGGAGGATAGCCGAGAAAACGGAGGCTGGCATTGCCACGGCGACTCGGAAAAGTAGGTTTCTGGAGCGGAGCGGCATGGGCAACCAGCGTGCAACGCGCAGCGTGCAGGCGAGCAGCGTGCTGCGTGCAGCGTGCCGAAGGCCCGCGAAATTGCGATAGAGAGACGTTTCAACTGTAACGCGAATCCGCGGTGTCGAGAATTTTGCAAGGGCAGCGCCGCCGACGCCGGTCGATCGGGCCCGCGAAATCGGCCAAGGGGAACCGAGACACGATCGACCTCTCCTCGCCTCGAGGAATCGAGCGGTTTCGGCCACGCTCGCAACGTTACCGAAATTCTCCATTTTTATTCGTATTCTTTCGCATTAATTGATATCGCGTTTAACGAACGAAAAATATTTATTAAACTGTCCGGGCGAAAATAGATGACTTTTTCTATGGCTAAATGATCCTTTTTTTATCGTTCGGTGGTTTAGGATACTTGTACTCTAGTTAGCAAAGTGTAATATCGATGGAGGAGTCAAGATTCTGGCTTGACGTCACCGTTGCGTCATCGGCCATGAGGGCGCTCGACAGATCCGTCGGTGGTTGTTGACGATATTTTTGGAGGAATCGGTAATAAACGGCAACAGACACCGCTGTAATGTTATAACAGCTGTCTGTAACTTTCAGAAGACTGTTTTAAGCGAACGTAAAATAGGAATTCAATGCACGTTTTAACTATAATGAAATAATTAGCACGGAGAACTAAAGATTAAAAATCATTCTCCGGATAAAATCTTTAATATTCTGCCGTTCAATTATTCATCTCTGTGCTCCTTTTACAACAACCTTATAACAATTAAATTATCGTTTTCTCGTGTTCGAGGCTGTTAGCAAAAATAGCCTGATAACAAGTAGGAAGATCGGTGCCCCGATTTTTTAACTTTTGCGTCCGACTGTCGGAGACGCAGCGATACGTTACGAGCGTGATATTTGTGACGGGTACATTTGTTAGCGTCTTCGCTATCGGCTCTCAACAACGACTTCCTTGGCATTACGCTCGGCTCGCCAGCGAGTAACCTCGATTGCGACGGCCTCGATTTTGCGATGAAAACATCGGCCGGGTTGCCTGTAAGTACATGCGGTCTACTCGCGTTTCTTTGCCACACGGATGTCTGGACGTCGGCGGGTACCATTTTCAGGTTCGATTTTCAGGTTTCACGTCGTTGCACAATTCGACGGAATTCTGTCTGATCGCACCGAGTCCGCGAATTCTAAATTTACAATCTCGAACAGCTGCTCGGACGAAGATTCGTTTTTTTCCATTTCGACATAGAGAATTCTATAATTCCGCTCGGTGCTTTATCGTTAAGCGATAATTAAACGATATCGCTAGCGATATCATTTTTACTTGGAACTACAATTCCATCGAGGTTCTGCAACCCTTCGTCTTCCTAATATCCAACGATTCCGCGTCGAAACTCGCTAGCTTAATTACGCGGCTCCGCGCGGCCCGCGAGTTCCTAGCCCGGAAAATTTCGCAACTCAGCCGTTTCTACAATATTCTATAAATTCTCGATTTCCCATGACTCGGCGTTTCCGCGGGCCCGCCGTTTCATCGCAAGTTCGCGATTCCGCAGGGCTTCGCCGGCGCGGCGCCGCGGCGATTCTACAATCCCACGCGATTCAAATTTACGCACCAGTTCCTGCTTCCACCCTGTTAATCCGCGTTTTCTCATTAGAGTGTCCCGCTGCAACGTTCACAATTTGCTTGATCAGTTTTTGAACGAAATCGGAATCGCGATGGAACCGGCGCGGTGGCGCCGCGCGGCGTATCACCGCGACGCGACGTCGCTAAATTATTGGATCGTTTTGTAAGCGCGAGTGGGCGTGTAGCAGTTAACGAAAGGCTAAGGCGTAAATAAAGAAACATAATGATAAGTAGAATGCACTTGAAAGTGAATTTCGATGCGACATTTTTCGCCAATCCCAACTTATTAGCGATTAAAATATCTACTATATAGATATAATAGTACTAAGTGTAATAATAGTATTATATAATAAATATAGGTATAATAATATATGAAGTATAATAATAAATATTATTATTACTATCATTATTATTCTCTATTAACGGGCTAGTAAGATCTTTTTGTGTTACATAGAGGTTGTATATATACATAGTTCGAAATATATTTAAATAATATAAATTGAAAATTATAATATAAGAGTGTGTCATGAAGTAATTACAGAGGGTGTGTTTTAATGGCTAGGATTGCTGCATTCGTAAATTGGCTCAATGAATTGCCAAAGAAGTCGATTTTTATATTAAGCTTATTTGCTGTTCTTAATGCTCTGGTTATACAATTCTGAGATCCCAAATTGGTTTTAAAGTAATCTACGTAAAATAATTCTTTTGCTCGTATTGCTTTAGCGGGAACCTTTAGTTTTATTAATTCTAGTATGGATTGACAATCGATTATTTGGTTAATAATTTTAAAAATGAAGAGAATGTCTGCCAAAGGTCTTCTTTGTTGAGTGTACTCATGTTGATGGTATTAAGGATAATAATAAGGTATGGGTGTTCCAATTTTAAATGAAGCGAATCTTAAGCATTTTTACTGAATTGTTTCCAACTTATCGATATAACATTGTTGGTGTTATTGTAATAGATATATTTGTACATACTAGCTATATTTATTCAAATTATGCTCGGATTCTTTCCAAGCAAAAATTGATGTAACAGAAACGAATCACTGGGAAACGACGTCCTTGGCTTGCGAAGATCACCGGTTTTCTAATTGAAGAAATAAAAGAATTGGAAAACGCTCAAGCGTGTAAGCATTTTAAAAATATTTTCCCGCGGAGCTTACGATCTAATTAGCGGAGACTGCGAACGGCCCCAGGATTTCCTAAGCCCCGGCCCGGCCGCGCGGCCTCGCGGTAAAAGTTTGCTTGCGATCGCGCGAGCTCGCGAGTTTGCGAGTACGCACGGCGCGCACGCGGTAGCTCACATTATGTCAGATTTCAAGCCTGTTACGTAACGTTTACCGTAAGCCGGTTAACGAGCGAGCGGTACCTTTGCGCTCCAGGGCCGTCGCTGTTTTCTTACCTCGCGCTCCTGATTTTTCTCGACTTCTTCTTATCCCCGCGACAAGAAAACCGCGAATGAGATGTCAATGCGAACGGTTTGAACTTCTATCGGGAAATTTGAATAAATGCGCGGTAATGATTATGTAAGCGCATAGAGAAGGGAACGATAAGCGGGATTGGCTATGCGAGCGCGGCGAGAAACGTTTCGTATGCAAATTTTTGAATGCGAGAAATAATCGTAGGACATTGAATAATGTAATCATAGGACATCGATGGACATCGAATTTTCGTGCTAAATAAAGGAATAAGGTTTTGCGTAATTACTTAACTACTTTGTGCGAAATCAAAATTGCGAGTATTAATAAAGAAACAGAGATTTGATTGAAAATATTTCTTTTCTTAATGATTTTAATTCTTTACGGTCGTATTAAGTTGATATTTTAATAAAAATTACTTAACTAAATTTACTTCTTTAAAGTTTAGATATATATCAGAATAATATGTTTTATTTCTATGTAGAAATAAAAAGAAAGAATAAATAGCTTTAATAGCTGAGAGTAGACATACGTCCGCAAATGACTAATAGATCGCAAGTAATATTTACGATCGTATTAAGTTTATATTTTAATAAAAATTACTTAAATAAATTTACTGTTTTAAAGTTTAGATATATATCACAATAATATGTTTTAGTTCTATGTAGAAATAAAAAGAAAGTATAAATAGCTTTGGTGGCTGAGAGTAGACATACATCCGCAAATGATTAATAGGTTGAAGGTAATATTAACGGTCGTATTAAGTTTATATTTTAATCAAAATTACTTAAAATTAATTTACTGTTTTAAAGCTTAGATATATGTATCACAATAATATGTTTTAATTCTATGTGAAAATAAAGGAAGAAATAAATAGCTTTGGTGACCGAGAGTAGACATACAATGTTTTCATTGCTCGTTCTTTACCAACCGATTTTCGACAAATCAGTAGCCCGCGATCTGGTAATTACACGTTGGGTCTGGTTTGTTCAGCGATGATCAATAAAAGAAAAATCGACGGAACGAATGCACGTAGGCAGCTCGACTGTTTACACGGTCCGTCCAATTAGATATGTTTCGGCTATTGGTGAGGACAGGACAATGTTAATGAGGCACGCTGATAGCATCGTCGTGCTTTGTCGACAGCTGAGTTTAGGTCGACGTTGACGCGCGAACGAAATACCAGTCTTAATTGGTGAAAGTGAGGGAAACATTTGTAAAAGCGCGGAGACGATTAGAAACGCTAGCAGAGAATAATCGAACACAGTAGATCGTTATTGCTACACTACGCTCAGTTTTCCGAAACGTTAATTTTCGACTGCGCTTTCGCGTTTCGCGAGTCGTTGGTTTTTGGCCGGCGAAACGATAAGCGACTGCCCGAAGGTCGTTATTGACGCGGTTTCGGCGCATAAAGGCGTCGCAATTAATACGTACTGCGTCGATAAACGATAAACTAAATTTCATGTTTACGGCGTGATTACGCCCCGCTGCCAAACCGTTCGTTTCGACGGACCGGAGGATTAGTTTGCTAAAATTGAATCAGGATATTGTTCCGCGACGTTCTTTATCACTCGGATCGCAGTTGATATAAAGGCTGTGATTACCAGACGCATTGGAAATCGATTAACGAGATGTTGATCGATCGACGAACGCTGAAAGTCATCAGGAACGATCGTCTGCTCGTCGAGCGAAGATAGCGAGCGGGTCGTTAATAATTCTCGGAAGAAAGAAAAGGCTCAAAACGGCATGAGACGGGGGAGAAGGGGGGTTCGAGAGTTGCCCGACGTTACGCAATCAATATCGCTCGGCAAGGTCAGTTACATCGGCTCGCTTGTCGAAAATATAGAAAGACGTGAAAAGGCAACGTCATCGACTGAGTGTAAACAATAAACCGCGTTGCGCAATATCGGCGTGTCGATTGAATTTACGTAGATAAAGGGGAATAATGACACACGTTGTCGGCGGCTACGCAAACAATTATCGATCGGCGCCGGAGACCTCGGATTGCATCCTGAAAATTGTCAGATACCAATCAGTTCCATCGTCGAGCCACATTATACTGCGGAAACTCGGGCAGCAATCGTTGCGTTAAATTTCATCTGTATTTCACGATTCACGGCAACGTTATTTTATTTATTTAATATCCTCGATACCGTTGGCACTCGGTAAAAATGATTTCGCTATTCGCTAGCGTCGTTCCGCCGATATCGGAGATCGGTATCGATCAACGAACACGGTGCGCGAAATCCAGCGGAACGCGGGCGAAGGCTAATTGCACGAAACAATGGCCTCATCGACCGTCTTCAGCAAATACGAATTAATTATGCAAGTGGTGAACGCGGTTCGTTACATGGGCGGACGAGTGGAGCGTAAAGATAATCATGAGAGTGTTTTAGAGAATGTTTTCGCGCAATCTCGCGCGTTCAGCGAGACTCATCCTTGACGCGTGATTAATGCGAATGTCCCCCGTAGTTGTTTATAAAACATGCTGCCTCGTCTTGGTATCGTCTCGGTTTAAAAATTGATTACATCAATCAGAAAATATGAGATAAATTAGCGCGAGCGAAACACATTTTTACTCGAATTTTTAGAACGTCTTTTAAAAAAGATTCGGAGGGACATTGTCCTATATAAACGTTGCAGAATTATGCAACAGTCTTAGCTAGAGATAGATAAGAAGCCGTGTTCACTGTTCTAAATTGTTTCGATCAGTAATTTTCGTGACAAAACCTCGGCGCGCTAATGATTTGCGGTCAGCCTTCGAAATTGATTTCCGTTTTGATATTGTTCCGCGAACCTCCCAGGACTCGTAAGCTGCCAAATGGTTTCAGGAATAATTTCTGAGGTAGATCCTGGCTCTCCAGGTTGAATTTCGTTCGGCAGATCGCTTTGCAACCGCGGGATATTTCATGCGCGTGAATTTCCGAGATCGGCGGTATGCAAAATCGGCACGGAAGGACAAGCGACGATTCGAATAACAAGCCGGGATGGCATAATGGAGCCTCAGGGCTGCCGAGGCTCGGGCGCAAACATATTTGCAGACATCGTCCAAGGCGTTGATAACGTTATCACGGTTACGGTGCAGCTGTGCGGTGCACCGGGCTTATCTGGGAGCCTGACGCGACGGGCCGGCGCGAGCCGCCGCTTCCACGCATGAACTTCGCGGATTTACTATTTTCATCGAGCCGTGATGTAATTGTATGCATAACAGCGGCCGGGTTAAATATAGACGGCCAATGGTAGGAACGTCCAATCGTTTAATAGTTTAATAGATCCTTCTCGCGGCGACCTATCTATCTATCAGCCGCGGAGCCACGAAGATTCTTTTGTCCTCGATGGGGAAAACGGACGGGGAAATCTCTCCCCGCTGTGCACGGATCCAATGATCGATGCCGATTATTTATTGATGCGGTCCCGCGCCCAGAGATGGCGCGTCGTTGGTCATAGATCGCTTCGATTATAATTACCTTGTATTATTTATGGATTTATACAGAAATAAGATAAGATGACACAGTGTGTCTCTATATTTTTTATACCGTTTTACTGTTGTTAGCATATACGCGTATATTTATCGCATTAGAGCATATGGTTCCATTTGGGACTCGAGTATATTGAAAATTAATCCTTTGCTCTCGAGTGATGACTAAAATTCTTCTATTAGATTTCAATATAATGTTTAAACTAATGTAATTTTGATTTAAAAAATTGTTAAAAGTTGAACTGTAGATATGAGTTACGGGAATCAATTTTATCTGCGTAAAATGTATTTTGTTGCATAAATTGGAGATACTGTAAGCCAAGAATATTACTTCAGGTTTACAGCTAAATCGGCTTCGAGTGCAAAGGGTTAAGAGAAGCAAAATAATTTACAAAAATAATTTACGAACTTCAATTTAATCAATCACTTTAACGATTTGTTCATGGTGTTTTTATTATTTTTAGGCCATACGTAGCTTACGACGCTAACATTATTGTATTTAATGCTAGAAATGATCTAGGTGTCGCAAAATATTTTGTAATTTACAAGTACTAGAACTCTTTCGAATGCGATCATTTCTGCGAAGGGAAATCACATTTACATTTATCATTACATTTATTGAATAATTAACTAGCGATGACGGAACGAAAAAATTTAGATACCACTTAAAAAAGCTTAGAAATCTCCATCACGAGTCAGACACCGTGAAAGTACGTCATGGGATTAACAGGAACGAGAGAAATCACGTGTCGCGATCGGTGGCGAATAAGAATGATTTTGCTGCAAAAGGGCGATGGAAAAGGGACAAACGGGCCGGCTCGCATAATCGGGACGATGACGCAAAAAGCGAAGGTAAACTATCGACGGTAATGATATCTCGTTGGGGGAGCTGAGAGATGCAGTTAGCGTGGTAATAGCCGTGCGTTACGTAACGATACCGACGCGACGCGTCGCGACAGGTAAAAGAGGTAATTTATTCCTAACTGGTTAATTAGCCGAGCGTAATTCCAACCAGGCTATCCTAATTATCGCATGCGAGACCTTCACGTGCATAAACGTTCTATCTCGAATCTCGCATCCCTGCGAGGTTAGGGTGAGGAGCACGTGGTTGCCTCGGTGGAAGACACCGGAGGGCGCAACGACCAGCTGACTAAGATCATGACAGATTCAATTAGGTTTGTTTAAGATGCGGTAAACAAGTCGTGTGAAAAGGTGACTCAAACGAGTCGAGTTATGAAACATTCTCTGAGAAAGATGTTCATTCAAAGACAAATCTTTAATTGGCACTTGGCAAACGTCTCATGGTGTTTCGTAGCGGATATTAACTATTAACAGTGATATCCCGTTTTATTAACCTTTTATACTCTGAGGTATCATTATAATTGTTCTATCACGTCCCAAGATAATTACAATACTCAGGAAGTTTAGATTTAAAAAATTATTGAATAGCGAAACTGTTGGTGTGAGTCACAAGAATCAATTTCGTATGCATAAAAGTGCACTTTGTTATATAGAATGGGAATACTATGAAAAATGATTTCAGATTTATAGTTAAAATAACATCGAGTGCAGAGGGTTAAGTTCGAATAAAATTCTGCTCTCTTCTTAACAATATCCGTTTAAGTAAATGTAAAATAACCGTAAACCCTTTGCACTGTAACGAATCAGACTCGCAATGAAGATTTCTTATATAATTTTCAAGATCTGAATATTATTCGTTTCTTGTAAATTTAAAAGGAGGACGATGGAGTGCCAATTGACCGACTTGCGAAAGAAATTACAGAGCAACGGGTTAACGAACGGAATTCTGTTAGTGCCATACTGATCTCTGAAAATTTGAATAAACTTGTAGGAATTGTAATATTGCAACGTGTGAGCCGAGCTCTTAAGAATTCAATGGCCACGCGGCATAAATAAAACGAATAAATAAAAATCAGTTTCAAATTCCAAAGAATTTCTGAACACACGCATGCCTTTACACGGGTATCCTGTTTGGACGTTGCGTTCTTTCGCGATCCGATAAGGGAAGCATGCGGCGAGTTTATTAAAAACTGTGCGAATGTTGTCTGGACAGGTTTCAAGGTGACAGCGTCGAAAAGTCGCAGGCTATCGCCTTCGATAATCGATATTTTGTAAACGTTCGGGCCTTGATCGAATCAGCCCGAGATGCCTTTCCTCGCTTCTCCCAGCCGATAACGGTTGCGTCACATTGCGCAATCATTGTTTACGCTTCCCGTTAGCAATAATATCATCGTAGTTGTTTAAATATAGAAATCCGGATGCGGCGCGGAACGAACACCATCTATGCCTTTATTTCCGCCATCGATTTCTATAAACGTCTCCGGATCGTTCGATTCGGCTTTCGATTTGCTTGGAGGCTAGCAAACGCTCAAGAGTGGAAGGTTAAAGACGTTTCTGAAGTCGATTAAGATTAATATTAGGTTCCCGCTGTTTCACTTTTGTTACAAAGCTGGATCCATAGGCAGCAAACCTAACTTACCGTTGGTAGATCGAACCGCGTTCGAAGTTAAGCCCTGAGTGCAAAGTTGGGTCAAGTTTAACCTCTTGT
Source organism: Augochlora pura (assembly GCF_028453695.1). Lineage (NCBI taxonomy): Eukaryota > Metazoa > Arthropoda > Insecta > Hymenoptera > Halictidae > Augochlora > Augochlora pura. The sequence goes on from NC_135780.1 coordinate 1,309,917, forward strand.
TCAGCTGATATCAGATTGGTATCATCCCCTCGGCGCGATAGTTTCAAAGTTTCGGGCGCGGTGGCTGGGTCGGTTGCGAGATTGGATCTTAATTGGCCAGTTAGCTCTTTCGATATTCTCGACAATCTGAATTCCAAATCGTCGCCAGTTTGCGGGACGGTAACGCAACGCTGAAATCAGCCGCTGGTTCCTCGGCCATAGTCGGGTCAAGTTTACCTCGGTTTCTCTCGATCCAATTTAAATCGTCCCCGAGGTCCCAAGTCGAGCCTCGAGGATAATAGAGTTAGATCAAGTTCGGCTCCCCGCGGCACGACTACAATTACGCTCTAATTAGCCGCAGTTAGGCCCGAAGTCGAGCCTCGATCGCTCGCTTCGTCGGATCCACGGTTAACTCTTGATCGCCTGGTTCTGTTTCGCGAGTCGATCCGTCTCTCCGCGTCCTCAATTATCCGCCGATCGCCGCGCCGCGCCGTTTCGGTCCGATATCGGGACTAATCGCATTGTTCGATCAATCCTGGACAAGCTCGGCGTAGATGTCTCGGACATAATTGGTCGTAAAAGAAGAGAGGTCGCCTAGAAATAAATTTCAATCGATGCGGGTTTGCCACGCTGTGGCGGACGCAGTTTTTATTAAGGCATGGGGCGTGTTAGCCGCCCCGTTTGACCAGAGAGCGGTTTTCGCACCTGTAACTGGTTAATTATATCAGCCGCTCGTCCTTCTCATTGATCTCCGCCTGGACAGGAATAGAAGCCGATACCCGTCTTGCTCTGGCTTTTTTGAAAATGCACCTCGAGATTCATCTCTTCGACGAGGCCGATTTATACATTGCAATCTGGAGACTCCCGTCAGCCACGAATTGCTAAACTGTTCTCTAACATAGAAAGCTCTTTGTTCGCTTCTCGATTCCTCAACCCTTTGCACAGGAACAAGCCATTTTAATTAAAAATTTAAAATAGTTCCCTTGACTTACCTATTATCTCTGTATTACAGAATTTGATGTATTTTATGCCTAGTAAATTCAGTATACTCATATAATGGTTACGCTTTGAACAGTCATTTTAGATATGAATAAATTCGATATGACAATGTTTACTGATGCCTCAGAGTTACTGTTAGACTGCGATTAGAATGTCTTTCTCAGTCAAACTGTTCTTAACTTTTCCCGAATTAAGGCGAAGAACGCGTTAAGTGCCGAATATCAATTTTAAGAATGTCCACAATATCGTTATCATTTAAATCATTTCCGTTCTAATTATTATCAGTGCAGCTCTATCGTGTCTCAAAAATCCTAGTAACAATCAATTTGCTGACTATACTGGCAATGGCAATGAATTTAAAAAGCTAGTTAAAAATTAGCGTCACCCATACAATACCGACGCAGCAGTAGAATTGTTAAATCGTTTTTCGTCGTCGATTACTAAGAATCGTCGTCTTAAAGACGGGATCTCGGTGCAGGTATCATCGAATTGGAAGCTGGCTGTGGACCGCAAGTTCCGAAACCGTAGTCGTCCGGCTCGGTCACGTGCAGACCCGCGTCGATTGAAACGAACGCGACGTCGGCTCGTTATCACGCTCTCTTCCCGGCCAAAACGTGACGGCCGTGGTTATGCGAGCAACGCCGCTGTTTACGCAACCCGCGGCCCGTAATATGCGAGTGTTTTTGCGCGCAAGAGCCATCGATAATCCGCGGGTCACGTATCGGAAAGACGTTCGAGTGACTCACGCCCAGTCATTCCAGTCGAGGGAATAGTGATTTCTTCTGGGTTCTACCGCGCACGCATTTCTTCATTGTCCTCTTGGCGGAAAGACTTCCGCGGACGTCGTGGTCAATCGATACTTATTGTCTTTCGATGTTCGATTCGACGTTCGTTGCATCTCGATGTCATTATACCAGTCAGCGTCAGCTATCTTCGGTCTTGGAGACTCGTCGTTGCTTCCGACATAATTCCTCGTGGTCCGAAGTTCAGTTATTGGTAGAGTTTATTCATTTACTATAAAGTTGACTTCAAGCTATCGAAGTCGTTGGCGATGGAAAGAAAGTAGTATGCAGCTACTGTATCTTACAACTGATGCGTAACATATTTATTTTGCATAAAGATCCGCAGTTTAGACATTGTTATAAACTGCGACAGAGGTAGAATTATTTAGCAACTTAGGTGTATATACAGTTTCATTTAGGAGCAATAGAGTAGTGGAGCCAGTTACCGTGATGTAACCAATCACTGTCTTTCGTTTATTTTCAAGCACAGTTATCATTGATTCATCGTACAAGATATATCTAATTCTCTCATACAAAAACAAATGATTTGCTCGTTAAAATTAAACACATAAAAAATGAAAGTTCTTAAAATACCACAAAAATGATTTCAATTTTTGGCTCCTCTACTTTATCTTTACCCTCTTCTAATAAAACCGGTCCCCTCTATAAACTAGTCGCAGGACAACAATCCTACGTTTCTTTGTTATTTCATACCCATTCTATCTTTCCGATTATCCTCCCCAATTCCAGCACCCCATCCTCTAAAAATTCAGTCCGCCGTCAAGACGCCACTACATCCATCGCACCGTGGCAGCCGACGATCACACAGGCGCCAATATAGTCCATCGATCGCCCAAATCGATAGATGCGTGTCAAAGGGCAACCGGCAGACAGCAAACAATCGGGGAGCAAACATAATCCATTGTAACGACGTGTCGGCGGTAAGAGGGATCGGAAATGTCAGCGGAGTGTCGGGGGCAAGTAGCGTGGCTGCGACACCCTTCAACGATCGAGAATCGAGGTAGCATTCCCGCTGGAAACGTCGAGGAAACGACGAGCGACGACGGACGGGTCTCTCTTGCTTCCTCTTCGTTAGAATTAGTAGCTGTTGAACCTCGCCGCGTCGGCACGTGACTCTTCGTGCTATCGTTCGCCTACTTCGTGTTACGTAAGACAAGCTCTCCCGCCCGCGCCGCCCCGCACACGAATCGCGAAGCGTTTTCTCCCGCTGTATCTCCGCCGCGGCCAAGAATCTAGCCTCCGTGCGCGCGATCTAAGGCCGAGCCCGCAACAAAGTCTAATAATGAGCGACCACGTTACCAGCGAGCTATCGGCTTTCCACGGTCGATGGTTTATCGCGGGTATTTATATAATACAAGAGCCGCTGACTCGCCGCCAGCCAATCGAAGTGAATAGACCGAGGATCGAAGGTAAATTTAAAGAGGATAACTCCGGCTGACCGGGAACCGCGCTGCTGTTGTGTTTTCGCGCGGAGTTTGGCAGCTTCGCAGATGCCAGCGGAACAGGCGCGAGCATCGCCGGAACGGTCCGCCGCGCTTGCTATTGAAAGCAAGGTCAGTTAGCTTTCGGCCTTTCGGTCGACGAACTCGAGGAGAATAAATCTGGCCAGATATGGATCGACGATAGGCCTTGCGACTTCAGATTTCTCTAAAGCGGATACACTTGAATTATTTTACAATTAATTAAAGTGTCCGATTAATTCTCTCCAAATTTACTTAAATAATAATTGTGTAATTGTTTGTTTCCGAACGGTTATGGTACTGTATACTCGTTACTGAATAAATCGATTTAACTATCATAAATTTTTTAATATTGTTCTTTGCGTCTGTTCGTGGTTGCCAGATTCTACTAGCTCTCGCTTAAACAGACTTCATTTGAATTCGACAAAAATGGATGGTGCGTTGTTTCGGTAACAATTAGCCATACAATTGTACTTCAATTACCCCTTATCTTTCCTCCTGTGCGATCTTCTAAGCATAATACACGATTCTCTCAATCTCCTACGACCGCAGTTACGAATATTCGATTTAGTCTGCTCTGAATCTCGTACAGAATCTTTCATCTTCGGCGCCAAACAGTCGATGCAGTCATCCAATTACACTTTCAAATTCCCTCTCGAGGTTCCAGTATCTGATCAGCCACGTCTCAATCCACTGCAGTCATTATTTTCAACAAATTAATGGTCTAAATAGTCTCGAAAGAAACGTCCCAGTAACTTAACCCTTAACGGAGCAAGATTGTTCGACGTTTCAACCAGTTCGACTAATTTCAATCGCCGGCTAACGACGACGGTCACGATCTGCTGCAACAGTTTCAGAGTTTCGCTGGATCGGCGCGGCACTGCGACCATTTCTTCACGCAAAACGTCTGCCCCGGTTGTCCCATTCTACTTATATATTCGGCTCGAAGAGCTCTCGAGCTGCGCCGCGGTTTAATAGCCGTCTGATCTCATCGTCACGTTCTACTTCTTCGACACCTTCGCGTAAAAACGTCCTCTGCAAACAAGCGATTAACCGTCGTAAATGCTCTCGGCGATTCAGTTTCTCCTTTTTCGGTTCTAGCGCCACTTTTACTGTTGCCCGACTTTGGAATTACGGTCTACCAACCGGCTTGACATTTTAACTCCTCTCGCGCTTCTAGCAATTTCATGCAATCTGTATAATTGAAGGAGTAGTGTAATTCCACTAAATCGATTATTTAGTGGAATTAAAATTGTCAGAGAGCTTAGCGATACGAACGACACTTTGTGATTTAATATTTTTATAGTTTTGCTTCATTTTTGCTGTATGATTATCAGAGCCAAGATTTACTTCATGATATCAGAGCCGAGATCTACTTCATGAATAATTTATTGATGACATTTATGTACTTTTAAAATGTATATAACATATAAATGCATCGTTATTTATCACCGAATTCGATTTAATCTGCAACAGGAGCGAAAGGTGTACGATGCTGGGAACTCTTTCAGCCTTCATGCTTCCTGCATATCCTAGCTTCAATGCGCCATTTATATTAATACAAAAGTTAATTATTAGATCCTATCGTAATTGTTGAAAAATAATTTTGCATCGAACTCTGCCAAGATTCGTAGAACCTAATTATTAATAAAGACTAGTTATTAAAAGCTAGCTTGACTCTGCAGTTTCGCTTCCATTGCCAAAATTGCTGTGACTTCGTGTGTCTTTTTTGCAATACAATGTGTACATATATAAATTTATCGATTGGCACAGAGCTCCACGGAGCTCGAGCTACTTTCCCTGTTGAACGGTTTGCAAAGGTTCTCCTGGCTTGAAGGGGACGTAACCATGGAGCCCTCGGTCAAGATTAAAGCGCCGCGTTGCGCCGATCGGCGTTTCCGAACAAGACAACGCGCGTATCGGGTTGCGTATCGTTGCGCGCGGTTGCTGCGAGGTTGCGCTCACGATAATTGTGTCTGATGACTGATTACAGGTAGACCAGCACGTGAGCTCGGCAAAACGTGAGGGTTACACAACGAACAGCACGAGGATTACGCGGCGCGAGCCATCGACAGGTGCTGCTGCCGTCGATCGAGTCGAGTCGAGTCGATCCGACACAGTTTCTTGCCGACTCCCCGCGAACCCTACTCCTCCTTCTCGATTTCTATTCATTTTGCAAATGTCATGCGGCTAATAAATTTTAAAATCAGTTTACGTAAACTGGTTAACTAAAACACCGTTCTCCAGATACCGCATTAATATTAATGTTGGCGTTTTGTTTCTGACTGTGAAAATAGATTTTTAAATTTTCCTCTTGCGTCTAGTCACCTCGAATAGGGGGATTATAACAAATTAACCAGTATAGGTATTTGCAGTGAAATATTTAAATTGTGAAATACAGATCTCCGTGCATTGAAGGCATTTTTGACAAATGCACAAATATCTAGCAAAATGAAATTGTCACGATGCGATCCTCGCAAAATAAATGTATCCAAGTGTATCCAAATGTATCCAAGTGTATCTAAATATATCCAAATGTATCGAAAATGTCTCTGCGCGACCGCAGAACGTCTCCTTTAATAATTTCTCTATTGATTTATTTCGAAGCCTCGACGACAAATCAACCGAGTAATCGCATTGATCGCGCACCACCACCGCGAAGCCGATATTTAAAAACTTTTGCAAAAGAATCCGCGGTCTGCACGTGCGCGCGTCACCGAGGCTCACGTGTCGTCGCATTATCACCGCGTTCCCCTTAATATTTATCAGTCCACGCAATACCAAGCGATGCTTATGCATCAGCCAGTTGCAACACAGTTAATACACCGCGATTAAGCCGATAATTACGCTGAACCGTGACTAACAGCCTCGGCGAATGACTAATAGACACATCATCCTATTTAAAGACTGGTTCTAAGGAATTTTTCGATTCGATTTGCTCGCGCGTGGACAAAGCGCGCCGCTTCGCGTCTCGTTTGAAAAAAATCTTTATCATCGTCCTTTTTTTTCGCCGATGTCTCCGCGTAGAACCTTCGCTCGCCGCCGGCACCGCTGCGGCAGCTGATTTTTCGTGATCGCCGTGTCCCATCGGCGACAAAGAACGATCCGAATCGCCAACAAGCCTCGTCGAGAATCAAAGCGAGAATAAAAGATGCCGGAGAAAAAGGAGCGATCAGGGTGGCCGGCCAAGGACCGCGGCGCGCAACCAGCCGTCCTTCGCCGTGATCCAATCCCCATGGTCGACCATTTTTTCCGTCTGGGCCGAACTTGATCATAATTTACGCCGGATTTCTCTCTCTAGTCTCTCTCTATCCAATCTCTCTCTCTCTCTCTTCTGTCTTTCTTTCTCATTCTCTCTTTCTCAACCGCCCTCTCTCTCTCTCTCTCTCTCTCCCTCTCTCTCTCTCTCTCTCTCTGTTCACGTATCTCTCCTTCTTCCCTCGATAATACGCATCCCCCGGATCCTGCGAGTGTTTACGATCGCCCTGTCGGCGCGATTAATTTATGAACACTCTGCCGAGGACTCGTATCCTTAATCCAACCTGGTGCCGCACGTTTTTGCTTCGTAAGCACGGTCTTCTCGTCGTCTAATCGGCGCTTTCTCTTTCAATTCGCACGATTTTCCTCTCCCGATGCTTTCATTTGAATTTTTGCTTAATGTTCCGGACGTAAGACATTTTTTAGATTAGCGCTGATGCTTCCGAGCAATAAAAACGAGTTGTTTTTAGAGTGTCAGGTTGAAATAAAAATTATGAGAATGGTTGTAGTGTTCGATAAGGTAGGATTTAGTGTTAAAATTGTGTCTGGGACAGGGACTGGAGTGCTGGACTTTTCATTTTATATATGAGAAATCGTTCATTTAGGGGATATAGATAGGATAGTTTCTGGAAATAAATTGTTGGATTGGTTTCGGAAAAGGTTTAAAGAAAAGGACCAGCAGCGAAAACTAAGTCAGTAGCACAATCAGCTAAAAACTCAGCTTCTGAAGACAAGCCACTCTGCAATCGCCACTAAACAGCCTTGGAACGTCCTCAATCCTCGATCTTGGAACCCCTGTACTCGTCGTCGCCGAATAAAAATGTCTACCGACGAAGAACGCAAGAACGGCTGCATAAAGATTTCCCGTTGTAGATCCAGTTTTGCGTATCCATGGAAACGGCGTTCGATGAAGGATCGCCTATGGTTCCGGGCGATCGGCAGAAAGGGTGCAGTCGTTTTCCTTTCCCGTGGATCCGCGGAGGCGCTTACCGACGCGCCTCGGGCAAAAAACGTGATCGTTATACAACGCGCGGCGGTTCGTATTATACGGGACGGTTACGCGGCCCGGCCGCTTCTCACGGTTTCCGCGTATAAATAGGTCTGGAAATTAATTTGCTCGTCGGAGACCTCCGCCGCGTTTCCCTCTATCATCCGCGTTCCTCTCCTTCGACGGCCAATAAATACGTCTTGTCACGGAGATGTTGCCGACCTACGGCAACGATCGTCTATGCCGCACGTGACCGCTTCTTCCGGCCGCGGAGTCATCCTTCTTCAAGGCCGTAGTCTCGAGTTTCGCGACGCCATTCTTTCGGACGAACCGTTCGCGAGAGATCCGTGGATCCTATTCCGCTTGTCGCGCGAAACGCTGATTTTTTTCGGTGCTCGATGTTCAAGGCTATCCATCGAGTTTTCATCAGCGTCGTACAGTGGGGCAGCTCGTTTCAAGGAATGGTCGAGTTGGAAACGTCGAATGATTCTTGTTTTATCTTGTCACTGTTTTTGTGACCATGTCGACAAAGTATCAATGATTGTATAAATGCATTTGAAACAATATATACAGAATTTGATCATACTTCCAAGTGGTTCCTAATTTTGTTACGTGGGATCTATAAAATTTCAAGGGAGGGATATGCTTGCCAAATTTCTGCAAGATGTTCTGTACTCATCATTATTGCAGAGGTTCATAGATCTCGTAGATCTTAATAAATTTTGATCTACATCAAGTCTAAACACCTTTAGCCGCGTAAAAGTAAATCAAATTTTAACTATTAAATCAGAAACTGTTTTCAAGATTTATTTTCCATACTCGTCGCGCAACAGTGGAAGAGGCCTGCAAGTGATAATACTGGCAAAAAGAAAACGGATTAGCAATAATACTTCATAGATGATGTGGAAATCTATTGAGACGAGCGTCGCCCTTATGCGTCACGAATAGTTATTGCGGCACGCGCCTGAAGTGTTGCAAATTGGTGGGAGCCACGCGGGGAGCGAGACGCTACTGCGGTGGTCAGTAGGCGTGGTTCCATGGAATATCATGTTGCGTTCCGAATTATTGGTCTACCCTGTACTGAACGTTGATCGATTAGATCGAGTTCTCAGATAGTTCCAGACTCAAAGATCAACAAAGATAACAAGTTCGCTATCGAACGCTCTGGAAAAATAGCGTAACACTTACCGATATCACACTTCGAGACTTCGTAGAACCCAAACAGGTTTTTATCTGTTTACTTTGGACTTTGTATTATTTTGTCTATTTATGAATCGTAGAAACACTAGACCTTGCGATTAAGTAACTTATCTGCAAGGATAATAATCATTTATATCCGAACGCTAGATAAAAGCGGCATTATCGATGAATGAAAAGGATCGTTCGATAAAAAATCTGCTCGTGCGTCATAGAAACTAATAAGTTGTTGCTAATCAAGCACGAAGCTTGTTATTGATCGTAGAATCGTCCAGCCTCGATAGATTAAGCACTTGATTGCGCGAGCAAATATTGATTTTTCTGTTGTTTAAATAATCGATATCATCGTTCATCGGGAAATGAGTTTTCGATAACGTTCTCGACCACTCGAACGACCATTGAAATTATTTCTACGTTTTGCTCTCGTTCAAACGTGATCCAGCAACATTGAATCGCCACGATCGCGCAATTATTGAATATCCGCAAGCGCTTCGGGTCGCTGTTTCTGCATTTATAACAATATTGCGACGTTCGTTCGACAGTTAATTTTTCAAACGTCGGCACAATTACGCGACGTTTCTTGAAGGTTTCATTTTTGAAACATCGGAAAAATGAACAATGCGGTCTTTCGATCGAATTTGGTTCTTCATCCGTCCACGTTCGACTTTTCCCACTTACTCGTATAAATATTCCGCCATCGATGAAGCTTTCAGTCGGTGAAAAGCTCCGCGAGAGATCGCATAAAATAATTCGATGGCGTCGCCGCGCAAAAATAACCGCCTCGTAACGGATCGTCCTCGGTCGCGGCCGATGCATTTCAAAATCGATCGATCAATCGACCCGTCAGGATCCCTCGTACTCTGTTTGTTTCTCTTTCACCACCTTCCCTGAACGATCCCGACGGGTTTGATCGAGAGCTGAAGAATTTCCGACGGACAGCGAACAGAGGAGGGGGGGAGGGGGTGGCAGGGTTCGGGGGGAGGGGGGGACAGGGCGCGCGACACTGTTGTTCACGGCTGTAACGAGCGATTATCGCAATCGGCAACGGGAATGCAAATAAGCTCGGATGCGCGTGCCTGTAATCTCGTTGTCGTTGAATAATAATCGAGTGCCGCTCCGAGGAACTAACCTTTCCATCGATGAAACGCGTTGCGACGTTCCGCGCGGCACGATCCGCTCCGTTGACGAATTTCGCTGAGGATTCGTTTCTCGTCAGCATCAGCGGAATCGTACACCGAATATCCGAAGCGTGGTCACGCTTCGCGCGGAACTCTCTCGATTCCAGAAAATTATTTGCGCAATGTAGTTTTGGATGATTTTTCTTGCAAACTCGACGTTCTCGCGGGATAACCTATCTCCGTTTTGCAGGATTTTCTAAACAGCGCGTTAATGGAGATCGTGTTTCGTAAATCTTTTTAAATGCAGTAAATTATACTTGGTATTCAGCGATTCCATACGTTATTTCTCTGTTTATGCATTTAATACATTTTCTAAGAAACCTGTAGTAAGTAAGAATAGATAAAATGTAGGTAATAAAATTTAATGAACATATGAATAGAATGCGGAATGGTAGCGGAGCGAAAGGCAAAGAATTGAGAACAAAAGTAAGATGAATAAGTTAACACATTAAAGGCGGGAGTCGTAGTACTACGATTTATCTCGACTGAAGCTTAAAGGCGGGAGTCGTAGTAATACGATTTATCTCGACTGTAGCTTAAAGGCGGGAGTCGTATTAATACGGTTTGCAACCTCATTGCGCAATCTATGCGCAATCCATGCGCACTACATTTGTATTTAGTATGTTTTGTGGTTTGAAACGTTACCTAGCATACTTTCGTCAAGATCCCCCGCCTTTAATGTGTTAAAGAATGAACGTCTTTCTAATCGTAAGTCAAATTAATTTGCAATGACTATCGCAAGCTAAATTCTATGGAACTATTTCTGGTGTAAAGAATAAATTAGTCTCAATGTAGGGGATCAAAGTGGCTCTAGTATTTCCAAAAAATGGTCCTCGATTCGCCGAACGCGTAAATCCTCTTGCGTAAGGAACCCTGCTCGGTGGCCTCCCGGCAAGGTCTAGCCGCGATTATGTTTATCCATTCAGCTTACATCACGCTAAATGCCTACACTTCGCACGCTCGCACCGCGTCTGCGTTGCCGATCCTCTCGCAGGATTTTTACGCGTCTCCGTGACGTAACGATCTCGCGTCGCTCGATGCAAAGATCGGGACGAAACACGGGACGAGGATCAGACTTCGTCCAACTCTTGGTCCCTCGTTCCCTCTGCAGACTATTCTCGTTACGGTTCTTCTCTTGAACCTTTTTCTTTCGGTTCTCTCTCGCTCGACGCGATATTTCGCCGCGAGAATCTAGCGTCTCGGCGCGGCGCGACGCCACGGGTGAAAGCCTGCAACCTTGATTTAATAATAAAGACCGTTCGATGTGCAGCCGCGAACCAAGACTGGTTCGGATTAGACAATCGGAGATCATTCGGTCGAGTTATTGCTGGAAAGCGTTTCGGTCTATCGCCGGTGGCGATCCGTTTCATTGCTTTCCTATTTCGTCGCTGTTCTGTTCCATTGGCGTTGCATCTCGTTTACGAGGAAAGCAACCTTGATATCGTTCTTCAGAAATTGTCATCTGCCGTTTCTTCGTACGAAAATGTAACACCTCACACGTCCATCATATTCTAGAGATCGAAGAGACTGAAACGATTGAGAAGCACAAGCACTGCACGTCGTATATACATCTTAATACCCGTCTACAAAGTAGCAACTGCTAAGGTAGTCGTGCTGATTGTAGCAAGGCATCCAATTGCTGTGCCTCCCGTATGTATTCACTCTATATTTATCGAACGAGACCTGTTACACTTGTCTGTTTCTTTATGTACCGGTAAAGGTATTTAATATGTATTATTTAATAAATATAAACTTAAGCCACAGCAATTGTTCGCTTAATAGTTACCTGCTCTACTGCTCTATACCCTTGGAACTCGTCAGAACTTGAACGTTTCGACAAATTTCCCCCGAAATTCCCTAAAATCGGAGAACAAATTCTGGCTAATCTTTCGCTGCAATCCGAAAAAGCTCGCAAATAGCAGACGATCCCTTATCTCCCGATTTCCCAGAAGACAGTGGAAAGGTCACGGGTCAAAGGAGGGCCTGGAACATCATACTTATTTATCACGTCGCGGGTCGACGAGACGCCGCATCGTCGCCGTCGCCGTCTCTTAGGGTGATACGAGGAAAGCCGAGGTCACAAACGGGCAAAGCCCGGTCATTTTTGTCGTCTTTGTCGTCGGCGGGGCTCGGGGGAGGGTGTCTCGAGGATCCCGTGGGCGTCTCGTTGGCCCTCGAACTCTTTTACGATTTTTGTCTGGTCCCCCCCCGGCTGCGAACGACTTAGCTTGCTAGGGCAAAGCTGTCGTGATTTATCCGTCCGTCGCGTCGCGGTTCTCGGACGTTTCCCCGACGTCCCCGACGTCCCCGACCCCGTTCGCTTCTCGCGTTGCCCCCCACCACCGCTCCCGTATTTTCGTCGGCAGTTAATGACGTTCGCGAAACAGTATTTTTACCGTGGCAGCCCTTTTTCGCCGCGTTCGGCGAGGCTTTTTGCTCCCCGGACACGACGCTCGTCGCGCACCAGATACGAGTTACGCTTTAAACCGCGACGATCGCGAGGGCCCGGACAACCGCGAGACGGACGAGCCGGATTCTGATGATGTACAAGCCGGGGACCAACAAGCATGAACGCTCCCGGTCCCGTTTCGGCGGAATTATCGCTCCGCGAGTGCCATCTTTTCGCCGCGCCACCTTTTTTCGGTGGTCTTCCGCCGGGTCGACGACCGATTCGTTCCCTGACACTCGAGACCGTTGTTGGTCAGGACCTTTCGCAAATTATTTTGTAATTCGGGGTTGTTCGAGGTTTGTCGAGGTTCGCTTGGGTTGTTCGCAAATTAACGATAAGCCGTTTTGTGGTTGTATGTATTGGGGTCGAAAGGAATTTAGTGTATTATTTGCAGAATTTTATTATATTTATTCGGTTGCGAAGATAATAGTCGATTATGCTATGCAACAAATAGATAACCTCATCAGTTGTTGCCATTTTAGCTGTCGCGATGAAGATATTTATCAAACGTGTATGTTGGCAACAATTTTTGGACTCACTGGCAACAATATTGTATAATCTAATTTGACTGCGCCGGTATTCTGGACACAAATAGCTCTTACACTTCGCATTAATATCTCTGAGAAGTATCCTTGCTCCATCGAGGGATCGAAGTAATACCATTTGATCTATCGGTGGTCCGAAATAGTTTGCACGCGAGTGTCAAAAGTATCTTCTCACCCTGTGGAAATGTACGAGGGAAAGATGAGAGTTGGCGGATCAGTCTAGGAAATGGATCAACCTCTCAGTAATTTTAAAGCAGTTTAAATCGCGCCGGTAGAGGACGATTCTTCCGAGTCATTTCTGTCCGAAGTGTCTGGAGCAAGGCACGGCCGTCGACGACAAGCTCCTAATATTAAGAGACGGATTCTGATGACGTACAACGAGCAAATGTACCGTCACGGAGGGCCGACGTCTCAAAAAGACTACATACATCGTCGAGCCTCTTTCCGGCGAAATTATCGTACACGAGGATTCTTCGCTTCTCTCTCTCTCTCTCTCTCTTTTTTTCTCTCTCTTTTCTTCGTGTTCGTTCTTCTCGTTGAAGGGGCTCGTTGGCCCCCTTTCTCCGGCGGCGGGAAAATGCAACAGCCCGCGGGCAAGTTCGAAGCCGCGTTCGGAAAAACATTTTCGTTCGTCGCGACGAAAGAAGGATAACCGACGTCGAGTGCCGGTCGGGACGCGGCGCGGCGCGGCGCGACGGTTGAATGGTACATTTATGTACGTATAAATAGATGGGATAACAGTCGGCGTTATTAACGTTTTCCAAGACCGTTATCGTAATGATACGTCCTTCTGCGGCGCAAAGACAACTATGCTGTCCGCTAACAACACGCCGCCTCTGTTTATGCAAAATTATCCGTATTCAATTACCGGTTGCGCAACAGTTTACCAGCGACGGCGATTATAAACACGTTTTCGCAACGCTAGTATTCAGAATGGATATCGGACGCGGGATTACGAGTTACGCGTCTGCACGTTTTCAACCGGTTGTTATCGGGCCCTGTCGGTTTTGTTCTTTAACGACGCGTCCCCACGGCTCGTCGATTCGTCACCTGACAAGTGTCCGAGGACCGTGATCTAACGCAGCCATTATCATCCAATTTAAATTCGAACTTCGCCGTTCAGGCTCGAATCGACGTTAGACCGTTAACACATCTTGCGCGGGAAGCGACTAAAGTCGTTTTTCGCGGATGTTATCGATCGGTTTTTGTGATGTTTTTACAATGAGATCAGATAGACATACGTTGGAAAGATAAATGAATTTCGAAAAAAAATCGCCCGCTACACGGTAAGACTCTGGCGGCAAAGTGCCCGCGCAAGATGTGTTAAGATTATTATTTCGAGCGTAATTTGCGGAAGCTCGATTTGCAAGGAGATCGATTCCGGTGAATATTCGCCGCGAATTCGGGCGTCAACTATTACCGTTACTATTTACATTTGAATTTTACCGCCACCGTTTGAAGTTTAGCCGGGACCGTTCAACTCTGCGCGGTGAACGACGACGATTTGAATTCGAAATGGACTGTTCAGGCACGATTTTGTTCTCGATTGTTAACGCTTGAATTTAGACGAGATCGTTTCGCACGTTCAACTCGGATGGTCCGAATTTAAATACGACCTTCTCGTTTTTCGGCACGGGATATTTAAATCCGCCACCGGCCGCGATAATGGAATATCAACATTCCAATTAGAACATGATCATCGAAAGCAGCAGTCGACGGGAAATGTTCGCTGTTCGATATTCGAATTAGACCGTTAAAATTTAAATTCGCGTTTACCGTTACCGGTTTCTCTTAGCGATCGGCGGCAGGCGAATCTGAATTTCGATCCGGTCGCTATCAGAAATCGAATCTCTCCTTTCGGAAGTGTATTCTCGGACTCCTAGAAACCGTTAAAACGTCACTGCCGATACGGCAGCCGTAGAAGTCCCGTAAAATAGACGCGTTAAACAGTACTTGGTCTTTCCCACCCCTAAATCTTCCTCGAATTGTGTTTATTCGTTACATGAATATATATTGAAGTATATTAGTATTTTATATGGTTTGGAAATTAATAGTTCACTCAATGTATTTATTATTCGTAAGAATTCACTTGTAAAATATTTGACTGTCAAGGAATTAATCTGCGCTTCGCTGTATAAACGAATAAAACGGATGTTATAAATTACAAAGTTATACTAAATACGTCAAGACAGCAAATGACAGGAATTACAGTAATAATCGACTGAACGGCTAGTAAATAGAAGAAAATACAGTATAGTGCATTTTATGCATATGAAATTGAGTTTCACGATTCATACAGCAGTCAAACTTTTAACACAATTTATTAAATCTGTGCTTCGATATTATAAAAATGATCTCAAGACGTGACATAATAATTTTAATAGTGCCATAAACTGACTATTCGAGTGCAAAAGTTTAACATCGAGTACACATTGGTTTTTCGCTGATTAAAAACCGATTACTTCCTCGAATATTCGCAGCTCGAAGTTGTTGAGACACAAGCGGCATCTGCGAGTTATATGGTACGAAAGCAACGGTTTTGGCGACGAGTTTCGCGATCGAAAGGGTGAGAATGATGCAGCAGGGTGGCCAGCTGGCAGCCGCAAAAGGCGTATCGTCGATCGGATCGAATGGCAGCTGAAACTCGCCGGGTTTACGTAATACGCAGGCCGGCGGTACGCGGCAACGTCAATTAATACCGTATTACGAAATCGCTGGCTATTTGCATCACACGGACGTTGCCCATCTGTGTCTAGGCCTCCCAGCCTTCTGCAGTTTATTCAAAGACATTCGTTATTCTTGCTACGCTGATTACAAGCGCGTTGCACAATTCAAGCGCGGTCGCCGCCGCATCCTCGTCTTTTTCGACACCCCCGATCTCAAGCGAGAACACGTTCCTTATCACGTACATACGCGCATTTCTGATGATACGAATCGCTGAAACCCTGGACAAATATTAATGCCCGTTGCTCTGACGGGACATTGCGAAATAGCCGCTTACGGTACCGTAAACCCACCGCTCGTCGCTGAACCAAACTATCGGCCTGCGAGTTTTTCAATTTTCTCGAGACGTTTGAAAATAATCATTACACCTCCAGAAATTAATTGCTAGGATTAATTACGAGATGTAGGAATTTGGAAGTGTCTAATAGATATTGGTTAGACGCACGGTAGATTCTCTTCAATTGAGAAATGGCAGGGGTAGCATCTGTTATAACATAAAAAGGGAATTGCACTTTAGTGAAAGTAAAGACGAGAAACTCGTGAATTTTTTTTTTAGAGAATGTAGAGCCTAGATTAAAGAGACCATGGAGAATCGGGGAGGCTGAAGGAAGAGATGATGGAATAAGTTGTACCGCGTGCGTCGAATGAAAGGACGAATGTGGGTTAAGCATTTAGAAATCGGAAGCCGAGTCGATTCCTTAGTCTCGAGGCCGGAATTAACTAGAAACAATAATTACAGTTTTATTGTTTGCGCGAGCCGTTTCTCTCTCTCTCTCTCTTTCCATTTTTTAAGAATGCTCTTTCACCGTTTTCTCCGACAGGGCTCGACGAACGTTCGCGAAACATTCGAGTCGGGCAAATGCGCGCGTTAAACGACCGGTCGAAATATGTACGATTAAATACCAATTTGCTTTTGTTATCCAATTTTTGCCACCGTTTTACGTCCGTGCTCGCGTTGCGGCGAAACGTTACCGGGAAATGTTTCGAACGCGCAAACAAGTAAACGAACGCTTTAAACACATTTATAATTGAATTACGACGCACCGAAACCGCAATTTGTAATGCAAATATAATTCGCGTTGAAATTTCCTGATTACATTGCACACGGGATACGAGTCGTCGTTCGCAAACTTGTTCGAGCAAATTTCCATTTTGATGGACCGAAGTGCTGGAAACGATATAAAGAAGAAAATCGTTCTACAAATATTATCGTTTCACGATGGAATAATCGAAATTGGAACGGCGAATGTAATACTTGTCATTATTGTTGGTCCGGCAAATTTTCGAGCTCCGACAAATGGAAACAGTTCACCGCGGAAAATGACAACTCCCGCCATTTATTAAACAAGATTTTTTGTTACGGTTTCATTGTCTTTATACTAGCTCTAGTTGGAGAATTTTCCGAGGAACTTGGAGCAATGGGAACCCAGGAACGAGAAGGTTGTAGGACAGGTAGACGCGGCTCTAAGAGTCCCACGGCTATCGTAGGGATCGAGAATCGTCATCGATCGCCAAGGGGGCCGAACGAGAGGAGCAATTACGGATCGATCTTGCCGCTATTGTTGCTAGCGCGGCGTAACGGGGCATATTTTACCGTTAGCGATCACGACTCGTTCTGATTCATTACCGATCTCCCTGGCCCGATCGATAAGTCACCCGTTCACCCACACGAATCTAAGCCTGTTCCCTCGTCTACGTATTTCGGTCGGGAAAGTCTGTTTAACGGACGCCGATCTTCCAGTCTAACGGTGTTGTCGTCTAGGCGGTCTATCTGTTACGCAACGTTCCTGTAACGTCGTGCTGCCGCGATCGAGATCGACCTTCGGGAAACCACCTAAAAGGTACCATCTGGACCAGAAGCTGGATGAAACTATTTTGAGCTGATTTTTTCGATTTCAATCAGTTTATTTGGCACCCTTGATTACGATATAAATAGTTTATAATTATTTATGTTTTTCTTATACCTACTTAATAAACCAACCGGCAAAATGGACCCTCTCTTTGTGAAATTCGAGTCTGGATTATTACCTATTGCTTCTATCTATTATGAAACTATTCGGTAATTGATATAGTTTTCCGTTGAATGATAAGAGAAAGACTAGAACAAGTAAAATGGTTCGCTAAGTGATTTGGATGAGATTAAATTTTTAGTCAGAGTTATGGACCAGTCGCTTAAAATTATAAAGGAGAATTACCGTAATTACTACCACTTTCGGATAAGATAGGAAAAAGACTAAATGACTATACTAATTTTAATTTGAAATATTTACAAGATCAGCTCTTTTACTGTAAGATTGCATAGGGTAAATGAGTTTCATCTACGTTTATTTGTGTAATTTTTAATTTCTTTAGCAACATTTTGTTCGATTCACCAATTGTTTGTGTTACATGGACAGGCATATTCATGAATAGGACAACGTAACAAGATAAAGTAGTTTTAGTATTAATCTTATAAGCACTGTCTCTTCAATGATTACAAGTACATATAATATTATACAATGACCTTAAATTATACAAACCTTTCTTTGCATCTTTGCTTAATGTCATATTAATAAAATGAAACTGAACAGAACTAACTATTTTTGGATAAATATATCTTAAAAATGATCTTAACATCTATCTTAACAATTAATATTATACTAAGCGAATAATAACGAATAATACTACATAAATAAAGAAAGAATATGTGAACATTCTTAAAGAAAAGAGAAACAATATTTTTCTCAACCACGAAAATATTAAATGTCTGCCACAATTACGTATTAACTGATAGCGGTTTTAAGTTACATGTAATTAGATATAGTTACGAAACAAGTATAATTTGATTCTACAAAGACTGATAATTTTTGAGATAGTAAGGCCCAATCCATTATGTGTCCGATTCGTGCTAGTTCTCCCCTATAATTAGAAGCAAGTAAAGAGGACGGTTTCAAGGAATTTGTTCACAGCGCAACGGTACAAATTCGGTATTCGAGATGACGCGGAATTCGGGCGGGACATTACGGAGGGACCTGGACGAACGATGAGCGAACGGTGGGCAGTTCGCGAGGCGACGCGACGTCGATTCTCTGAATGGAAGACGGCGCGGCGCGTCGTTCCAAGGCGGCTTATCGATGCGTATCTTAACGGTAATGCCTGTAGAAGGGAACCGCGTCCGTCTCGGTCGGTCTTCTCGTGACTCCTCCGCTCCGGTGAGACTGCTCTCTAAAAGGGGTCTCACCTTTGCTCCACATCGCGATCGCGGCGAGCAGCTCGCCGCGAAATGTGGGTCGCCGCCGAGCGTATCCAGGCCACGCCGACGACGATAAAGGATTAAAAACGTTGCCGCCCCTCTTCCCGGCGAATATCGTGCCGTCACTAATTCGGGATACCGTCGAAGATCGACCTGACTGCAACCTCGCCTCCGAAACCTCGTTTACGTAACGCTGTTCCCCAGCTCTTCGCGCCGCGTGGGCCTTCCGCGACAGGATTTCCAAATCGGACGCCACGCCGCGTTTCACAAATCGCGCGAATTCGACGATTCCGCGTCGTCCGGATCGATTTTGTCGGTTCGCGCCACCTTGGGGTGTCGGGTTCGCGAGTCAGGGTTAGCTGTCAGCCTCGTGGAATTCTCGGAGCACGAAACGATAGCTAGTTATGTCGAAAATTCAGAATCCAAGGTTCGAGCAAGCCTGTTAACTGGTTTTTGGTTTTGTAAACAATTTGGTAACCGTTGGAAATTCATCTCGTGCCGATACAATAGTTTTATCACGTTACAAAATAATTTTTGTGCCAGCAAAGTTCAGATTTAAAAAATTTTTAATAATGAAACTGGTATAAAGTCACTAGAATCAATTTTATAAGCACCAAATGCACTCTGTCGTATAAAATGGATATAATATGGGCTAGAGAAATGAGTTTAGATTTACAGTTAAAGCAAAGGGTTAATATCCAAAATCGAGGTTCGAGAACCATAAAGTTATGTATTAAGTCCCCTCGCGTTTTCTTCTAATATAACAGCGTAGTACAGTCGTCGACACGAAAGAGATTATTATAAAATTTCAACCCAATCCACCACATTTTAAAATAGACACTGTCAGCCTTCATTTAGATAGAAATGCATGGAAATAGCTCTAAAGGAACGCATCTTAAAATCAATCCATTCATTTTACATCTTGTAAACCCCACGAAGTTAGAGATCGATTCCTTTTAACTTTTCAAAATGATCCCATCATTCTATTACAATCCAATCTACGATGTCTTTAAGTAGACACTCCTAGCTTTTATTTAAATTAGGTTGCGTAAAAATAGCCACCCGAGAACGTATCTGAATGTTCATCTAAAATATGAATTCGAATTCGCGTAAATTGTATTTAATAAAACCTATGAAAATTAAGGATAAAAGTGATTGTTGTACACGTCGTTGTCATTGTTAATTTTTCCTAGCATTAGATTTTTATTCTTCTACCAATACAGCGCGTGCGCCAGGTATTTCGAGATCGGATAGCCGGTTCTTCCAAAGCGTTCGAGGCCTCGATCGAACTCCTTTCGCATGATTTTTTAGGCGTATCGGGGGGCGGTTCGAAGATTTGGAATAGTTGTAGGTCAAAGACCGTTCCGGCGAGTTACGCAACGGACCAGACGACGACGTAACGCCGATGAAAGTCTGGCAATTAGCCGAGGGGACGAGCAATCGACTTCCTGCGGGTCTCGTCGACGTTGATAGGGCAACCGGTTGCTAGCGAGGATGAGGCAACCGGGTGGATGGACGCGTCTCTTGGGCAATCGGGGCACGCTGTTCCACATCCACGTCTTCTCTGCTCCCTTCTTCCTCTCCGGTGAGCCCACGTGCGCGCAAAAATCGTTTTGCCAGCTACCTTGTCCGATGCTCGCACACTGAATCACCGACCTTCGTTCGAACCTTAATAAATCGCCCCGAAAGATCGAATTTTAGGAAGCCATTATAAATGGGAAGCTTTGATCTTCGAATCTGCGCGAAGTCGACCGCAAACAAAGCTTTAAACATTTTCAAAGAGCTTTCGATTTGTTGCACTTTCCAGGAAATTTGAATCTTCGAGTTTCCACCCACTGCATCGAGCAACAAAATTTTAGTAACCGAGCCGCGTTTTATCGTTGCATTCATTTTGTACGATTGGTTCGAATGTCAGCGATTTAAAAAAATTGAAAATATCCAAATGAGTTAATTTTGAAGATTCAGTGCCAGGTTTTAATCCATCGAGGCCAAGTCGTTCGGCAATTTTCTCAGCCGCGAAGATCGATCGACGATTGCGCGGCGATCTCCTTTATATGCGCGACCGTTCATTTTCGCGTCCTTTATATTCAAGCGTAACTGTTACACAAGCAACAGGAAGCGGACTTCTCGTCAACAACGAACGATTCGTACATAAGAATATGTGGTTCACTTGGCATTGAGGATATAAATATCCGCGAGATTCGAGCTAACGTTTCCGTAAATGTCGTCACGCGATCGCGATACGCGTCGCGAAAAACCGAAATTATCCGCGCTTTCTCGAGCCTTTCTCCCCATCACGGATCGCGTATTTCCAGTATCTCCGACGCAGATTACTATACCGATTAAGAATAAATCCGCGTATTCGGAGTCTACGATTGTTCGGAGCTTCTACCGCGGACGGAGAATTTCGGAGCTATTTCTGCAACAATTTTCGTACAACGAGCAAGGGAACGGCGTATTAAAGGGAGAACTTTCGCTGGAAAATTTTATGGGAACAATTTTCCGCGTGCAGCGAGGCCGGGAAGAAAGGATAACGAATAGGGAGATCCTTGGCGGTCGGGAATGCGCATTCCAGCGGCAAGGACTCTCCTCGGACAATTCGAAGCTTTTGAGGAACGCGACGGGCGTTCGCGCACCGCGTCTACGCGGGGAATGTTAATTGGATCGCGATAAATAATTACGCGAGCTGGCGTAGAAGTGCAAGGAGAAAGAGAGAGAAAATTCCGCGAGCCCTTAATACGTAAATCGGTCCGATTCGAGGCGTTAATTGACGCTAACGAGCCTGGCCGCGCGATGCTCCCTTAGAAACGTAATTATAATATTATGCGAGCTAGAGCCGTTGCTATAATATGTGTTGGAGTTTCAACGATGACGAGCGATGGAAAATATCCCCACCGAACTGTTTTATGGCTCTTTATGAGGGTGAGCCGTTGGCGACGAAGACCCATGGATTTTTCAGTTCTAAAGCAGAAACCGGACCGTGAGGTTGCCACCTCGGATTATCACTAACACTATTATATTTTTCTCTGTATCTCTGTAGTTCTGTAATATATCATTTATTATACGGGACACGCGAATCTTCTGGATTGTAATTAGAATTATTAATAAAGTGCATTTAAGTTTTCATTTCAAACACTTTCAACAATTTGAGCGTCATGTTCTCCTTTCGTGCGAGATACTCTGAAATTCTGACTTACAGAATCCTACGTCAAAATACAGTTTTCTATAATAGTATTTTTTATTTTTTATTATTTATTCATAATCTATGCCTATGCGGCTTAGGATGGCTTCCGGTTTACAAATTTTTCTTGCTTCTACTTGTATAAACTTTTATAAGCTATAACTATTTACATTTTTTTATTTGTTTTCTATAATAGTAGTTTTGTTCAATCGACGGACGGTGGAGATTTTAGAGGCACTTTTTGATATGTGACAAGTATGACTATCCTTCTTGCAAAAGAAAACACTATAGTTCTCTCAAGGTGCATTTCAATAAAGATTATGTATATCTTGTCCATAAATGAATATATTAGCAATTTCAAGAAGCAGGAGTTAAATGGAATATTCAGTTAATCATTTTCGCAGCTTCTAAATCACATACTAATAATGTTAAATGCTTCTCCTATTCTTATGTATAAGGCTGCAGATTTTATGCACTTATGACAAAAGTTAGGAATTGTAATTTAAAACGTTGAAAGGATTGAGATGATGGAAGAATATCAACACTCTAGTTTCAACCAATTTAAATTATAAAAAGAAGAATAAAAATAGTAGATTTAATTTCTAGATTTAATTTCTTACAATTAATGCAATAAATTTTGCGTAAAAATCCGCACTCGGTAATATGTTTCACCCAATCATTTTCGTTGTACGATTGTTAAATAAATATTTGAACCATCGAGAACCACCACTCGCTAACGAATCGAGGAGTTCTTTCAACGAGAGGATAAATGTAATCGTTGGAATTGAAATTATAACATCGGAAAATGGAAAACGGTATTACGGTGGGTGGATTTCGAGAATTTGCTAACGTTTCAAAATGGTTCCCGCGAATTTATGGGAATCGCGGCGCGTCGTGTACGCCAGGGAAGAAATTGTCGCCAGGAAAGCATTGCGCGCAGCGCGCCGCGGTTTGCAGGAAAATCGATTGGTGAGGTCGACGATAAAAGGAAAAAACAAGGAACACCGGGGCGACGGGAACTGTGAAGGAAATGCGGAGGTGCGTTAGCACGCGATCGCGATCGCGCGAGAACGCGAGAACGCGAGAACGCGCGCCGAGGGCACGCGGGAAACTTTGTGACCCATTGGCCCAGATAACGAAAGCGGTTACGCCTCGTCGTTGCACACGAGCAGACTGTTCAAAGAAAGCTTTTTTCCACGTCGCCTTTGGGGCTTAGTGCTTAATTGGACCGCCCACGCTACGACCAAAACTTTCCCTTCCGTGTTCCAATTTTTCATGGAATCTTCCCGCCGAGGTTTACATCCGAACTCTCGAATCTCTTCGTCGAGACAGCGAATTCACAGTTGCTGCCGCTTAACGTTCGACTATTATTCAAATATTACTGTCAACATTCGATTATTTCACATTACTGTCCCAGGGTCGATTTTGAATTCAATTCTTTGAGAACGTATATCGATGTAGCGACGACGACAGGACCTTGTTTCAGAAGTTGAAAATATATTGTATAATGGGGAGTAAAATTGAGTGAACAATGTTAAAGTAGTAGAACTTTTTTAAATTGATCTAAATGGTTTGAATTTTTGTGTAAATGTCACTAGTTCATTTTTATTTTTACTATTACTTCGAATAAAGAAAGGACTTTACTGTAAGAAAGGACTGAACTGTAGTTCACTCTTCATCTGAGCCCATAGTGAAAATTTGAAAAATGCATTTAATATTTCTCAGTACCTTACATTGAAAATTTTGTTGAAATCGATTGACATATGGTCAAGCTGCGGTCACTGAAACCTATAAAAATGATCTGTTTCTTACTGAAGTGCGTGGAAAACTACGATTTTTCGCGATCTTCAATTGTTTATAACTCAAAAAGATCAACTGGTTTCGATAAAATTTCCAGCATGCACAAGTTACCAAGAAGTGCCTAATCCATTTCTAAAATTGTCTTTATAGGTTAATATAGTAAAGTGAAAAAGTGATATTTTTGTAACGTATTTATAATAGTAAAATTAAAAAAGAGTATTTCAGTAATTGTACATAGAACAAGAAACTTCAACATTTACAGAAAAACTCAAGTCACTTAGACCAGTTTGAAAAAAGTTATACCATGAAAGAGTCGACTCAATTTTGCTTCCAACTATAATTATTGCTAATCTATTATCTAAAAGTCATAACATACTATTCACTTTCGCCCATATTTAAGTTTCTCGCACATAATGAAATTTTCTGAGCAACATGCTTTTAATACTTTGAAAAATTCTTGCTGCATCTATAATCCCCGTTTCTACAATACCAGCTCTTGGTTACCGGCGACGGTTCTTATCTCCATCCCTTCGTTCGCATTCGAATTTAAGGTTTGAATTTGAATGAGACCGTTGAAGCTCGGTCGCTTATCCGGCTGTTAGGGCTTGAATTTGAATGGAGCCGTTAAGACTCGAATTTAAATTCAACTGCTCGACACCGTGGACCAGAATCTAGCACCCGCGACACGCTTTCAACTTCGACCCGTTGCGGTTTGGACGTGCATCGAGCCGCAACCAAATTTCAAATTCGACCGCTAATTTCGTGCGTCGAATGTCTCGAGTACGGCAGAACCTTCGTTCCAATTAACCCCTTGCCATATTTTGACGAGTCCGGCTCGTCATTTCTATTGATATCTTGTTACGTATAAACGTTATTCCGTTCTTTGAAGCCGGAATAATATTCTGTCCTCTTGTCATCGGTATTTAACCATTTAAGTAAATCTAGACAAATGGAATAAGTATTCGTCCTTTTCCTTCTAGACAATTATTACAGTGGAGAAAGAGCTCTCACTTGTAACTATAAAGGAAATAGTACGGCAAGGGGTTAAGTCGATTATCCTCGAAACCGCGCGTGCCATCAATTGCTCGATCCGGAAGGGGTACGCGGGCCGCGTTGTTTTCGGCCAGAGACAAGTTCCCATTTGTTGTTCCCGGTAATTGATCGCCCCGAATAAATCGTCGGTTAATCGAGGCTCCCGCGATTCCGTTCGTCGAAAGAGCCGCGTCGGGCGATTACTCGAACAGAAAGGAGCGTTCTCCCGTGAAATTCGCGACAGCCGCGAATAAATAGCGGGCAAGCGAGAGGGATGCGACAGCGCCCCGTGGGTGGTCATTTGAATAAAAGCTGCGGCGCAGCCTAGCCGTCGTCCCTGATATTTGTTCACCTTTGACCGACTCCGA
This sequence comes from Augochlora pura, assembly GCF_028453695.1. Classification (NCBI taxonomy): domain Eukaryota; kingdom Metazoa; phylum Arthropoda; class Insecta; order Hymenoptera; family Halictidae; genus Augochlora; species Augochlora pura. The sequence goes on from NC_135780.1 coordinate 1,335,110, forward strand.
GCCAGATCGAGCGAGATGGAGGAGCCTCGTTACGATGCACGTCGCGTTTCATGGTCGAAATTTCCATAGAGAAGCCAGGGTTATCGCGCACGGTTTTCCGGGATTGCGTAACCGATCGCTGCGTTTCTTGCTCGAGCAGAAAAAAAAGATTACGGTCGCTGCTCCGCCATTTGCTCCGCCATTTGTTGCACTGCACTGCGCTGTACTGCGTCGAGAGGATTCTGAGCTGATTCTCAGATGATTCTGACCTGCGCTGCGACTCAAGTAATACGCCTCATTTAGGGATCGCTGAGGAATTATCCAATTCGCAGCAAAGATACATTGACATCGGTAGAATCTGTCTTATTCTCAATATTGCATCGCCCAATATTTAGCAATTCAAATAACTATACCAGAAATGAAAAATTAAACAACTTAATATCGAATTCTAATAATTGACACTATTTCCTTAATCTTAATTTATAATTAACTCTATTATTTTTCTGATACATTGAATTCAAATTATATTCGCATGATTTAAGTATCGAATTTCCCGTAACATAACCCGTTCGAATTTCAGACGCGTTTGCGCGGGAATTTGAAAGACCGAGGGAACGATTGGACCATCGGCGTTTTCAATAACGTTCGCAGCGGTTATCGATCGGTCCAGGATTATCGGATGACGGACGACGTCCGGCGATAAAGATCGATACGACCTTGATTCGGGTTCACCTTGTGGAAAGACGTCGTTCGGATAAAGAAACGGCGAGGGAGCGTCGTTTGCATAATAACGAGAACAATTCTAACGGTCCCTCGCTCCACATAGGATCGGGGATCGATCGCGCGGCGACACGCGCACGCTTCCAATCGTCGCCGTTTACATATTTCATGCAGCGATTACGAGAAATTTCATAGCGGCTGCCCATTAGGCGACACACGAGGAAGTGCATTAACGCGGCATTCCTCTTTCGAGTTGCATTACATCCCTGAAGAAATGTATACGCGACATTTGTCCCTCGTTTCCTGAAAGTAATCGCGCCAACGTTTCCCGGAAGATTCAACGATTTAGCAAACAATTTGAAAAGTGTGGCGCAAGCGGTGATGCATTAACAGGATTATGCTTCAGCCATGTTGTAATGAAGAACAGAAAGATAGATACACAGGCGGTGCTTTTTTAAGGAAAAAATTATTAAACGATACTGTCCAAAGACTTTCAAAAAGTGTTCTAACTTGATCGCGCGGTGCAATATTTAGGAATTAATTTCGTCGCAATGGTTTTATCTAACGAGCTAAAATTTTACATATAGATTTCTATATGTTTGGACCAGCAGCAGAATTATCTGTGAATCGATTCATTAAAAATTGTAAGAGATATTAACGTAACGCTTGAATCGTGTCGTGGCGAGAAAAATCTTTTGTAGGGTTCCGAAAACTCTATTGTAATATTTAGGAATTAATTTAAAGAAAATGCAGCAAACTTTCACCTTAAATATTGTACATGTTCGGACCAACAGCAGAAATATTTACAACTCGATTTATCCAAAATTCTGGTCGGAATGTTTACGAACGAAACGCGTAGATCACATCGCGTTAAAATATACATCTCAAAGATCCCGAAAAATTTAGAAAAACGCGGGGCCCAGGAAGCGTGATTTTCTTCGATTTCCCGGAAGTCTCGGGGCCTCTCGCTTCCCGATCGGGTTTACGTAACGCGGCTCAAGGACCCCGATCTAGGAGAAACAAGCGTGTTCTCGTACGGGGACGCGATCGATTCCCATTCGTTGCTCTGCTCCGCGCCGCGTCGCTCCGCACCGCGCCGTAGGAACGAGTCGAGCCACGCAACGCGTTATGCGCATTACGTATACAGCTTGCGGCCTTGCGTACCTGAATTTATCGCAGGTAAATCCTCGGGCGAAACGGTCTTCCTCCGCTTCGCGCGTTCCTCGTTTATCGTCGCGAAAGACGCGACGCCGCTTGTTCCGTCTTCCTCCTCCTCCTTCGTCCTCTTTGTCCCGTCAGAATCGTCGATGGGGAAGGCTGTCGGTTCTCGACACAGACTGTCAAGGATCTATCATGGCCGGCTACGATCGGTTTCTCTCGTCGCTCGACCGGCAACGATTCTGCCGTAGCGAACCAGATCGGTTTTCGCGCCTCCTGTCCGCCCCGCGGACCCTTTTTCAGCCGTTTTCGACGGGACCGATCGATATTAAGACATTTCCCTGAATGGATCGTCATTAGCTTCGATTCGTGCCGATGATAATGATGATTGCGTTTTAATGACCGAAAGAGATTGATTGTTAATGGCCGCGGCACTCGGTGTAATGATCGGAGAAACGATCCGATCGGTTCGACTGCGGTTTGCACTTGACTAATCGGATGAATTAATACTGGCGCGAATCCGATCGGATCCGAAGCAGATTATTTCATTTCTACGCTCGCGGATTTCGCCGATCCGATGGAATTTCTCTTAATTGTTCGCGAAGCAGACGAGAGCCGCTCGCCCGTTCCTTTCCACGCTCGTTCTAATTGCATCGTTTCGATTTTTAATGAGCCAGCCCGATCCGATTGCTTATAAACTACAGGGGATCCTACGCTCGTCGTGTGTGCATCGCTGTTAAATATTAATCCACAGCGAAAGATGCATTATTCAACGGTCTATAAATGCGTTGCTCATTGATATTGCCGGCCATTATCGTTTTTATGCTTTCCTTCTATTCCTGTTACGGTTATTTACCGTCTCGTTATATAATACTCGAGTTCGGTTAATAACTGTTCCACGCATTTATCGCGAGAATGCGTTCTTCCGGTGCTTCGTTACTCTCCTTCGTTCCTCGCTCGATCGAACAACCGTGCGTATAAACGGTCAATTAACGGAACGGTCCGAAAAACCGACGAACACCGGCGATCGTCGCGGAACGCTAATTCCGACGCGATTTCCATCGTCGCCAACGTTTAATTGGCCCGCGTCGTCGCGCGTCGCCGCTCCGCGGCGTCGTTTCGGGCAAAGGGGACGTGGACGGCCGTAAAAGATTCGCGAGGAACGTAACGCGGGACAGTGGCGTATCCGCGGAGGCCCCCGGCGTTAATCGATTCCAGGAGCGTAGCGGAGTGCTCCACTTTGGTATTTTTAAACGGTCCTCCTCTCACCGCCCTTCCGGTCCGCCATCTAGCCACCCCACTTCCACCGCGAGTCGACTTCTTTCGGTCTACTTTCCGTGCAGACGCGCGCGATCCCACCTATTTCCTTCTCGGTGGGGCACCGCGGGAGGGACACACGCCACTCCGGTAAATATTTACAGTTAACATCGTTACATAATAAGCGTGTACACGACGGTACGTGCTCGCGGGCCGCGGCTCTGATAACGGGCCGACACCTGCCAGGCCTCGATCCGAAAATCCGGCCGCCATCTTGCCGTCTTGCCGCGCTTCGGCCGACGCGGCTGGCCCTTTTCCTCGTTTCGGCTATCTCCGATTACATCTATACTATAGTAAACTATAGTACACTATAGTATTATACTAAGTATAGTAAACTATAGTACACTATAGTATTATACTAAGTATAGTACACTATAGTATTATACTAAGTATAGTACACTATAGTATTATACTAAGTATAGTATACTATAGTATAAGTATAAGTAGTATAATATAGTATAGTATATTAGTATAGTATAGTATAGTATAGTATAAGTATAAGTATACTATAATATAGTATAAGTAGTAACTTAGAGTAGTATACTTGGTATATGATTTAGAATTTTCAATGGATCTGTACAGTTGCTTAAAATCTTCCAAAGCTTTTCTATGTCATTTAGAATATTCGTTACAAGGTTAGAGAAACAACACTGTAAAATTTCATTTGGGTCTAGATATCAAGTCTCCTGCACGTCATTAGGTTCGTCGAATAATACACTCGTATTATTCACGTGTAACGCGTTGATCGTTAACTTAACGATCACAGAAGCTCGATAAAATCAAAGCAATTTATTTAATCGTACAAGCACCGAGAACTTAAGATTGATGGCAGCCAACTAATTACTTCTTCAATCTTCTTGCATCCCGATGCAAAGATTTCAGACCGATTGTCCGACTGTCGGACTGTTAATAAATTCTGAGCTATAAAATTGCGTTCGCCGTAAGTGTAAATCAGTAGCGACCTATCAAACATCGAAGCCTTTGAAATGCTCGATGCGCCTCGATAAAGAGAAAGAGCGTCATTCCTGAAGCAAGAATGCTTTCCTCCAGAAGCAAATTAAATAAATTTCCCTCGCGAAACATGAAATGTCGATAAATTATACCGAATTGCTTATCGTAAGTAACTTAACGTAACTGTTCATCAAATTCCGAATAAAGATCTTTCCTCTTTTTGTTGATATTTCAGTATTGAAGTAGATAGGCGCGATAAATATTTTTTTTTCTCTTTTAAAACATTGTTACAAGACACACGATCGATATTTTCAGTATTTCTTCTACAAAATGATTACAAATGAGAATTTTCCAATGGTAGCAATTGTGAGGACAGGTTACGGCAACGAGATATAGAAGACTACTTTCTTTGGAAACGAAACAAGTAAACGAGTAAAGATGGCGGTCATCGCGAGCGTAGGCCGATGGCGAATCTCTGGAGCCACGCGCGGCGCGAACGACGTTGGATTGCCAATCGGATGGCTGCTTAAACGAAATTGGGAGCGAGTCGAGGGGCGCCAGGTGCCGATAAAGAGAAAAAGTGTCACGTCGGAACGCGAGCACGTCCCCGCCGTGTCGTCATCGCGAGTTCACCGACACGGCGATTGTGAAACCGTGTTTTGGTAGTTCCCGCATTCCGGGTCAGGATCCTTGAAGCGGATCGGATTGGATCGGATCGGATCGGAGCGGAGTGGCAAGTTCAATGCGAGGAGGAAGTGGTCGCAGGAAGGTGGTGGTTGCCGTTGCGATCGCCGTTGCCATTGCCGGGATCCGGCGTCGTCGGCCGCCATAATTCTCCGATTCCCGAGCCCGAGCACCAACTTTCACGCGACCACCCCTCCTTCCTCCTTCCTCCCTGCCTGCCTCCCCCCTTCTTCTTCCCTCTTTCTCGCGCCCGTTCCGCACGGATCCGGCGTCGTTCCCACTTCAACGAAGAAAGTGCACATGTAACACTTACATGACAACCCGAGAGCCCCATACGTAACGTACAGCCGCAGTCAAAAGACGATGCAAGGCGGATTTCGTCAATGTCAATGCCACCGGTCCGGCCAGACCCGCGCCGTGAATTATCGTGATCTTGAAACGATCCGGCGATGCGTTACGTTTGCCTCTACCTGCTCGCCGATTTTTATGGAAATCCGATTTTTTACAGAGGTTTTAACCGAGCCCCGATCGCCGACAGACTTTTCGTTCCAGAGGCTCCGTGGATTATCTGATCGAGTGTCGATGCCGATTTACATAGTTGTAGAATTTCGACATCGAGAAGCCGAACGGGACGACGCTCGTTCGCTCGATAATCTTTTGGTTTTCCACGGCGAAATGATGCGATAAGGATCGTTTCTTGTTTAGAGAGTCGGGAAACTGATGATCGATCGAATCGCGAGCTATTCATTCCTATGGTTAACCTTTAATCGAGCAGCGGCAAATTTTTCCCACGTTTTCTAAACGTCTATCTAATATCACTTTGAAATAGAGCAACGATATGGCGTTATCTGCAATCTCTACCGACTACTTTGACCACCGGATCGCATTAAAAAATGCGAAAAGGCGGAATGAAAACGGCAGCTAGGACTATCGAGTCATTTTCAACGAAAGCAACGCGACAATGGTATTATTTATAGTTTTTGCCGGCGCGACTCGGTTTGTTCGTCACGTTTCCACGGTGCCGATCGTTTCAAGGAAACGGTGCGCGGCCGCGGCCGGTTTGATAAGGAACGATACTCTTCGGGAACCCGAAGGTTAATCGTGGGAGAGGGACATTAAGACCATTCGCAGACTGTCGCGATCCTCTGAGAATGGAACTGGCCTGCCAGGTAATTAATTCTTCCGTTTGACCGATGCGGCGGCGTGTTTTTCTGCTCGCCGACGTCGCGACTGTCCTTGCTGTCGTAATCCGGTGGCATTCGAAACTTCAGAAAGCCCCCAGGCGTCGCGGAAAACTTCCGGAAAACAGTCACGTCCAGGCGAACGTCCTCGACGCCGGCTTTTCTTTCTGCATTCTAAGCAGAGATCGCGCGCGCCATTATTTCCTAATTCCTTCTGTCGCCGAACGCGGAACAAAGGAAGCGATCGACGGCGTTCTTAAATTTTCATACATTTTCATACATTTTCCTATCTCCTCACGTTCCTTTGTGATCATTGGATGACAGGAGAATTGTTCAATTAAAGTACTAGATTCAATAATTACTAACTGGAATGGTAAGTCACGTAAATCATAGAGGACAATAAATAAATTTGTATATCATGTACAAAAGTTACGTTTATCATACTCTGTTCAGATTAACGTTTTGTTTTACTCTACATTTGTTTAATTATCAGTTTCCTTTAGCGGCATCCGTTTGATACTTTAATTTATAATTTTATATTAAGGTTCGTGCAAGAAAATTCTGATATAGCATGGACTCAATCACTGAAATACTAGCGTTGATTTCTTACAAGTTTGTGTGATTGTTTGACGTATCATCTCCAAGAATGATCTATTACACTTTCAACGAAAACTATAATTACCAAAAACTGCTAGAATCATGCTCAGAAATGATCATTGTTACAAACGTACATAGCTTTAGTATTCATTTATCAGTCAGTTCTCCTTATTGTACGTAAATCGTTGTATGTACTTATCCATTTGGAGAACAACAAATTCAGAAGAAGTTTTTAATAGTAGCGGTCTTGATTCGCAATATTTGACTATTCGTTTCAAGTATCCCGACTGATACTTATTATATATAATTAATACTTATAATTACTAATATATCTGAAAGATCCAACAGGTGAAGATCGTGACCGAAACGATGACAACTCCCCAGCGCAGAAAATAATAATCCAAATAACGCCGGGTAATTAGCAGTTAATGTTCGCAGTTAACGTTTGTAATAATGAGGATAAATGGTCGTAGTGATCACAATGTGGCAAGTTTATTAGGCAGAATGATTGGACTACTTAGCGTGGCGGCTCGCGGCGTGTTCCGTGTCCGTGGAATGGTCCGTCGAGTTAATTGCCGTGACAAGCGGCGAGTCAAGATTGTTAAGTAGCGGCCCGGGCGAGCAACCGGGTTGTACAGTTTTGTCCTGTTGCAGATTAGCAATGGCAGGACAGAAAAGATCGAGTAGAACCCGGCGGACAGGACACAGAGCAGCGTGAAGGGCTAACGGGCGTGTAACGTTAGAAGTGTGACAACGATCGGAGGCGAGGCGAGGCGAGGCGAGGCGGAGCGAGAGGCGCGCGGGCAACCGTCTCGGAGAAAATCTAACGGTACGGGCGGAGAGCTCGCCTACATTGCCGCGTTATTACGTCCTCTCGTTTCGTAATCCCGGTGCCACGTTTCGTAACTGAAACGGCTAGCGGTTCATAAAGCCGTTAACCGGCGCGCGGCGGTGCGGCGGCGCGGCGGACGATTAGCGGCGCGGAAAACGCGGATCTCGAGGTGATCTCGTCGCGGTCGCGGTCTTTAGTCGCGCCTCCTCGTCAAGATCATTGCCGAATTCGATCGATTCGATCGATTCGATAGAGACGTCGACGCCCCCACCAAACTTCGAACGTCGACGGTCATTTTTCAATAATCGATGAATCTGTGCCGAAGTTGCAACGGTGGAATGAAAATTGGTTGCATTAGAATCTCGAGGAGATTCGGTTAACCGACCATGGTCAAATTCGAACGATAATGTAGGAGAATTCCGGCTGAAATTGTAACTGTTCCACGATCAAGTTCACAGTTAAGCACCGAGAACTGAATTCCTAATCAAGTTCTAACAACTGAATTGAAATGGGAATTTATTCATGGTAAATACTCGTGAAAATAGACCTCAATTTCAGATCGTGATGGTATGAATGAGATGTACTAAATTTTAATTTAAACGGCAGAAATTTGATTAATTTAAATGCGAACGTTCGCGTTCTAATGCAACCATCGATAGTCTTCTCCAGTTGAAGATGCATTCGAATTTCTTTCAGAGAATTTCTTTCGCGCAGAGATCGCTGTAGAAAGCAATCGAGCCGTCGTTGAAAATAATTGAACCAACCGCTGCCCACGCGAATCGTTTATTCTTGAACTGCGACTTTGCGCTTCCTTCCTGCGGATTCCCGCCTTCATTTGTTTATACATATATTTCCGAGGCTAGACGACGACCGGACGCTCGTTCGGAATAATTCAACAAACCGCGACGTCGCTGGCCAATGTAGGTGGTCTCTGCTCGCACAGAGGCCGTTGTCCCTTCGCCGTCGCGTTCGGCATCGAGCGACAACGGATAAATCGATAGATCCCTGAGACTATTTGTTACATTCTCGGCTGCCTCTAACGGCGCTTAGCCTTCCGGTAAAAAACTGATCTGCTAGATGCACCTTTTGCTCTTCGTTGCCAATTCTTTGCATGGCTTTTCTCTATGTTTCGGAAACTGTATTTAACCCCTTGCATCACGACTCCTCTCATGATGCGGTGATTAAAATTCATTTGTTCTTAACACGTTAAAGGCGGGGGATCTTGACGAAAGTATGCTAGGTAACGCTTCAAACCACAAAACATACTAAATACAAATGTAAAGTGGCGCGCGGATTGCGCAATGTGGTTGCAAACCGTACTAATACGACTCCCGCCTTTAAGCTACAGTCGAGATAAATCGTATTACTACGACTCCCACCTTTAAGCTACAGTCGAGATAAATCCTAGTACTAAGACTCCCGCCTTTAATGTGTTAATATTGCCCTCAATAGAACCAAATAATTTTTATTTCTTGTACTGCTTTTATTTACTTCTGTTTCTAGAAATTGATAACAGAAGAATTGAATTTTATTTCGATTCAGAAGAAATGAATAATATTCATATTTTGCATCTTCATCACAAATCTGACTCGTTATTATAGTGCGAGAGTTTAATCTCTCGTCCTCGATCTGTTACTTGAAAATCTCCTTTGATAATATATGAACAATCCTGTATCACAAAAAGACAGTCAGAAATCTCTTATGAAACATTCGGCTAAAATAAATTTTACGATTTTAGCGATTGTATCGGTAAAAAATAATCTTTCAATATTCTAGACTGTTGGAAGGAAATGATTTCAGATGAAACGGCGTCTGCAACCATGCGTTGCCGTATGAAATGGCGTCGCCCAGGATATCAAGTACAATTTCACGTCCGAAGATAAGCATTACATTAATCCCGAGCCCGTGGAATCATTGTCTTTTTTTTTCTCCGCGCAGACGGCTAGCTTCGGCGAAATTGAGGCGCGCGGCGTACTTTCTAGGAGAAGAACCGTGGATGTTAACCTCGTCACGGTCAAACTTCCGCGAAGAAATTCAGCCGGCGTGGCAGTTAGAAAGGTAATAAGTAAGCGACGGCAAGGAAAGTCCGCTGGAAATGATAGAGTGAGGTAAGACTAGGCTGATGCATTACATTTAACGCGATGCTATTACTGTATAAGTACGTGAAAGTTGGCTCCCCTCGCCGTTCGGCCGCCGCGCCGTGCAGTAACCGGGGATGGTACGCTTCAGTGGCCAGCCTCCGCTCCGGGAACACAGGCCTCTTTCCGCCATTTTGCCTCGGCAATGTCGCGGATTCTTTCAACAAGAGAAGAAATTGCCAGGGAGATCTATAAATAACAGACCCGACGGGGATGATTCAAAGTTGGCGTCATCGAAATTTATAGAAACGCTCGCGGCATCCGCGACACCGTCCGCCATCTTATCTACCCCAACGTCTCCTACGGAATATTGCTCGCTTAACAAAAAATTCAACTTCCTCGTTCCTTTATAATTTTATTTAACCCTATGCACTCTGAGACACCACTAAAATTTTCCCACAGCGTCTAAAATAATTTTCATACTAACAAAGTACATATATAAAAAATTGTTAAAAGTATAACTGTTTATTCACGTTAGTCAGAAGAATAAATTTCATATGCACAAAAATTATTTTATATTTACAGTTAAAATAGCTCCGAGTGCGAAGGGTTAATACTGACGATCATCTGAGAACAGCACAGGTTTCTTTCGCATTGTTACGCAGCCTCGCGCCTCGAAAGTAGAATAAAATGTAGAAATTCATTATCTTTAATGAGCACACCTGCCAAGCTCCGAAAGAACGTAGACATTCTACAATTAACTGAAAAAATGACTTTAACGATGAAGGAAGACAAAGACGCTGCAGCAACAGATGGAAGACACGACGAGCTGCAACTTCGGCGTGGTCGATTTAATTGATTATTTAAAATCGTTTAAACATCGCCGTATGTTTCTATATACACTGGAATTAAAGGAGCATATTCGCAGGTGAAATAAAGCTAAAAGATTAATAATCTTCAGCGAGTTATTTCGCTTCGTAAATGAATTTCGATCGCGGAACGAAGATCGAGGAAGAAGAAGGAACTGCAAAAGACACGGTGAAACGCGGTCCCCCGTCTTCCCCAATTAACGGTTAAAAATTCCGACCCGCCTGACAGGAATAATTGATGAAGTTGCATAATTCCCGTTTTCGCGTAAGGCGTCTCTCGGTTGGTTTTTTCGCCGTCGTTAACCGAATCGGCGCTTCCTGCACGATCGCCCGCGTGCGCGCAGAAGGAAGCGAAGATCGTTCATCGATCTTCCCGCGATTTACGCAACTTCGCGCCGCGAAAGGATCCATGGATCGCGACGCTGCCGATGGAACGCGGAGATCCGTGAACTGTAGAAGTCGGTTCGATAATCCCGGGCTCCCGGAAATGGTGCGCCTCCGAAGCGCGGTTCGACCAGGCGAAATAGATTTCCATAAATTCTTGGGCCGGCTACGTGTCGCCGCCGAAAAAAAAACGGTCCCCGTCTAACGATCGTGGGTAAACATAACAGTACCGTAACCGCCTAATTCGCCGCCTCCCAAGAATAGGGAACACCGTTAGCTCGGGCGGCCTCTTTGTCAAATTTCTTGACACGCTCGTGTCTCCTCTCCTCTCCTCTCCTCGGCTCTTTGTAGCCGATCGGATCGGGCCCGTCTATTTCAAATGGGTCGCGCTTGAAATGGCACCACGGGCCCCAGGGGCTAGAATCGCCGTTTGCGGAGTCACTTATCGGACGAGTGAAATAGCCGATTTTTCTGAGACTGTTGCCACTTAACGCCGTTAGATTTTTTTCACTTTCTTAAAATCGAAAGCGCATGCATCGGAGCATCTTCAACTATGCAGTGTTCTAATTGCTTATCAGGATTCTGATTCTTGTTACGCTTTTGTGGGAACTTTTTTAGATTTTTTAGAGCTTACATCGGAGCCCGAAGAATGTATTTTAAGATGGAACGATCTCAGTTCAAAGGAAATTTCGAATTCAGTTAGAAAAGCCGAGAGACCGTGACCGCTGAGACGGGAGGAAATGGCACCATTTCCAAGGGTAATTTCGAGGCAATTTTAAGTCGCGTTATTGAGGAGATTTTTTAATAGCGCTGGTTTTAAATTAAAGCTGAAAATGTCCGCTTTCAAACAGGCTAGCTAGCTAATTAGAAGAGTAACGAAATAATTTTAAAAAAATCAAATGATCGTTAACCTGTCGACTCGACGAAAATGGTCCCACTTGAAGGGGTTGCTTCGACACAGTTTTAAAACGTGTTCCCGTGGGAATTTTCGAAGGTTCGACGGCTCGAATTAAAGCCGGGAGAATGCGCTTTTAAACGATGCTAATGCTTTTCATAGAATTCTAATCGCTTCGTGTTACAATTTCACGAAACGTCGCGCACGATCCGGGCGACGGGGAAGGCACCTCGGACCGTCTAATTGGTAATGATCGGCTACCAAGGTAGTGGCCTTGATCTATCTCGTAACGTTACGTCGCATGGAACGGTACAGAACCCGTTTCGGGCCTGTCCCGTTACGTCCACTGACGAGGAACCAGGTGTTTCACGTAACAACGGTCCTCGTGGTGGGAGGCAAACGAAATCCTTCGACGACGACCGTTCCTTCGATCTCCTTTCAACGCGTAACTGTAAAGACTGCCATTGAAGGCACTTTCGGAACTGGGTTCCGATGGTGGGAGGATTCGGATGACTGCATTCGAATTTAATAGGGAGGTCTCGTTGCGTTTCAGCCGCATCGGAGCTCCCTTTTCCGTGCACTCGGGGCATTCGATTCAATTCGAGGAACCTGCGAGTGGACTTTGATCTCGGATTTCATCGAAATTTGAAGATCCCAACGTCGAAGCGGGATACTTGCTCGGATCCTTTGAAAATCAGAAATTTAGGCCACCGTTGATTCTCCGGGACGTATATCTGCAGCTAGATTAGACTCAGGATTAATGTATAAACTGCTATGGCGATTGGTACCAGCATTGCGAGGATTTTTCTTTGCCATATTGGTTTTAGCTAACTCAATTAATTCGTAAGCAATCGATGCTATGGTGGTTCAGTCCAGATGCTCTTCCAGCTACCCACTACGTTTATGCTACAGCAAAAGCGCTCCTGATTACGAAACAAAGCTTCGTCTTCTTCGTTGCAGGTATTACAAGACAAAAGTTTGTCTATCTTCTAGTTCTAGATCCCGGTAACCCTTCGCAAGCAGATTTTCCTCAGCAACAAACGCCCTCTGCCGATCCTACTTCCGGCAGGATCAAAGGAAAGAGCCCCAGTGTCCTTGCTCCGCCCGTTTTCCGTCCGGTCGCTAAGAAACGGTACGGAACCCGTTTCGAGGTTGTCCCGTTACGTCCAGCGAGGAGGAACCACGCCGCAGAAGAGAGAGAGAGAGAGAGAGAGAGACGCAATCTCTTGGTGTCCCGTGGAGGATAAACGAACGAGTGGACGGAGCGATCGCGGGAGAGGGTGCTGAAAAGAGAGAATGAGAAGTAGAGAGAAAGAGAGAGAGAGAGAGAGGGGGGGATGAGGTGGAGGGACAGAAGGGGGAGAGCGGAGCCAGTTTTCGAACGGTCCGGAGAAAGTGGTGGCTATACATTTACTGACCTACATTACCCTCGTTTTGCCCCCACCCCGGACACGCGGCGCTGACACCCACCGGAGCGTACACCGCCAGCGCACAAATTGTCCCGTTACACACCAGTCGCGTACACGTCATCGGCGTGACCCACAAAATGACACCCGGCCTTTCCCCGCCGGCACCGAAACGGCCGCCGAAGGACCGACGAACGGCCGCCTGTCTTTTATTCCAAAATTATGTCACGCGACCACGCCGAAACCGGCGTGCCAGCGGAATCGAGGCCGGAGATCAGCGGTCCAGGATTCGCTGATCGAGCCTAATGTCAGGGACGTCTCGCTGGGCGGCTAACAATAAGCGCCGACGTCTGCTCGGTATTGTCGGGCACGTGGCGGAATTTTCGGGAATTCGGGAATCCGGCCGCGGAAAGGGTTCGTCTCTGCCCCCGTAGATTTTGTGGATTCGTGGCGGAATTGGAGGGGGTGGTGGCCATTTGATTGGCAGCTTGAAAGCGTGATTCATAATTATTCTGTGTCAGATGATGGTATTTTGCTTAATTAAAATACATTCGGGATCTAATGTCACTTTGTTTTTCGTTTAAGACGGTGTTGTATTTTTAAAAAGACCTTGGGGAGGAATAGGATTTCGTTCTCTTTGATTATTATTTATTATATACGGACTATGATATTTAATACTGTTAACGAAGATGCAAGTAGCATAAAGGTAGTAACAGAGATAAATAAATTCGAATAAAAAAGGGTAACAGAAATTGGGGAAAGAATTGGGAAAAAGGTAATGGAAAAGAGAAGAATATATAAACGAATAATGAAAGGAGATTTAACGTTCTCTTTAAAATATCGATGCCGGTTCGTTACATCGCGGCACGATTGAAGGGATGATCTGGCACGGACGCGATTCTAGCTATCGAACGTTCGTGAATGGTAGCGACGAGCAACGGAGCAGAGAGGGGCCCATTAGAAATGTCAAAGAGAGGATCGACGAGTGGCGTTTCACTATTTCGATCTTTCGTTCCCTCGGCTGCCGTTCCAATCGACCGTTTAGCCTTAGCCGATACCGTACGCCGCGGGTTTCATAACTCGATTAAGTAACGCGCCTACCGCGAAGCGAGAAAATAATGCCAAGGCTCTCTCCCCGTATCGTTACCGCGATAGAGGCGCAGATAACGGTGTGCATAGTTATTAAAATCAATCCTGGGACCGTTCGGCCGAGCCTCGACGAATCGAACGCGCTCTGCTCGACTTTGCAAACCGCTTTGCTTCTCCTGCACAAATCTTTGTAAAAGGAATATCTGCTTGTTGCACAACGAGTGCCGTTTAAACTGTGTCGTTGCTATGTTACATCTTACCATCGTTGACGTATTTAAATTATTCATTTATTTATATGTTTATATTTCTACCGAATATATCGAATCAATTGAATATAATCCAGATTCGTTCGACGCTGGATCACGAGGTTCGCCGATCCAAGCGCGATCCACGAACGATCGAAGGACGTCGAGCCGTTATCCAAGATCGATGTCGAGATTCGCGGCTGAATTCCAGGTGTCGCAACGAGCCGGGCTTTTGTAATCCGGCATTTTTCCCGGCCACCTTCCCGATTATCGCCGGCGCATCGTCCTCGATGATGTAACGGTCCCTGCAATCGCCCTTGACCACGTTTCTTTTCTTTTTTTTTTTTCATGCATCTCGCCGCCCGTCGCACCGGATGCGACACACTTTTTTTTCCCCGGCTTTTTTGTTTCCGACTCCCTCCACTTTGTCGACGCCGACGCCGACGGCGACGGCGACGGACACGGCGACGCGACGTCTCGCGGTCCTCCGCGTCTTTTTTTAATTTGCGATGCAAATAACTCCTTTATCGACCCCCTCGAGCGTTCATGATCCGGGGAAAAAGGTCTCGCCGGTGCGCAGCGACGGTTTAACCCTTCAACGACCAGCGTCGCGTCACCGTCGCCTCGGCTTTTTATTAGGACGCCGTGAATAGATCCGAAACTATCCGATTCTACGCCTCTGTTTCACAGGTGTCGGCACCGATGTTTTTAGGATGATTGTTTTTTGATAACCCGCTCGAAATTTAGCATTTTTAACGATAATAAAAAAGATTGTCGAATTGAATTGCAATATTTCTAATAAAGATGTCAGTTTGTCACGTTGCCGCGTCTTTTTGCAACAACGACAAAGGATTAATATTTTGTTGTTCTAGGAGGGACCAAAATGGCGACCAAACAGCCACGAGCACCACAGTCGCCATGTTTTATGTAAATATTTTCAACTGCAAGAAATTGTCATCCAACTTTTCCGCCAAGTCGACGTTATTTAAATCATTTGTCTCGCTTTCGTATCATTTCCTCCAGTTTATAAAATTGACAATGGCAAACAATGTTCCGAATCAATTTCTCATCCAGGCTTTGAACATCTTGCATTACGAATTCTCGCTCTTCTCCGTTCAGACTAATTTCCCCCACGACTTCGTTATAACATGTGTCATCATTCACCTCCATTTTTAGATCTTGATAAAAGAAGAATCGAATTTTCTTGTCATTTAGAAATACGTTCGCGAAGTGTCCATCACGAGTCTGTCTCATTATTATAGTTCAAGGGGTTACGAACGTGATCGAGTAAGAATCTACCGTCGAAGTTCGTACAGACGATCTCGTTACGCGTCGTCGAGTGATAAATGAGAGCGAAAGAATGGATAAACAGTTATACTAATATGAATGGTGGGAACAATAACGTTGAAAATTGTTGAATCGCGTTCGAAGTTTCATTTTCAACGAAACGCACGGTTAACGGAGCCCCGGGGAGGAGGAGTCCGCGGAAAAACGAGGCTCGCCGGGAAAAATCGGAGGAAGGAGAGGCAGGGTGGGGAAGGAGGGGGATGGCGAATCGATCGGATAGGTGTTCGCGTTCACCGCAGGAGAAAGTGGCGAACCGGTGCGGTGGCGTCGCGAGTTGCGTCGCGTTGCGTTGCGGCGCGGCGCGGCGTCAGGGAGAGTAGCCAAGAACTTCTAACTTTACGTCGACTCTCCTCGCGGCCGACCTCGAATACCGCCGTGGTTCAATGTCCGTCGACGAAACGCGCGGAACGCTTTGTTCACGGCGCAGTTCACGCAGTGAACCGCGAATTTTCCATATCGATTGCGAATCCAAACTGCGATCGTGTATCAGGACAGTGTCAGAAAAGCGTAGACATATCCTATCATGCTAGCAGGTCAACGAAGGTCTTCTTTATTAGTTGCAGCGAAATTTTGGACCAGACTGTACAATTTGAATATGAATATTGACTTGTAGGCCTTTGGAAATAATTTTGATTTCTCCAAAAAAATCGTAAAACTAAAGGAAGAGCTGCAGAGTTTGAGGATGATTCATTAGTCCTAAGCAAAAATTATAGGACATATGTAAAAATATTTACAGTTGACAGGAAGGCTATGTGTACGTTGGAAATATTTTTAGAATCCATGAAAAAGTCTTAGAATTTAAAATAAAAATTGACATTGGAAGGAAGTTTGAAGAACGAAATTAATCTTTGTAACAAAAAGATTGTTGCACTTTTCGAAGATTGTTTGGAACTGGCAAAAAGGTTATAGAATCTCGACAATATTCTAATGATTCTTTTGTGTATCGAATTTATGAAAATCATGAACGTTGGCAAAGGAAAGCGATCGATGACTTCTCAAGCTTCTTGCGGACGCCAGTCACGGTTTTTCTATATCTACATGGAAACAAAGTTGAGAGGAGTGCTCTAGAAACAACTTTCTAAACTGTCTGCACAAACCACATGCAACACCGAGGATAGTGCACTGTTCAATTTATAATACCTTCTGCACTAGATTCCTTTAATCCGAACACTTTTAATTGGAACTTGTCAGTCATAAATCGTAAGCTTCCGATATCGTGGTTTTAAAAATCTAAGATCCACGAGTCAGCGCTAGTTTATCAATTTTTCAATGAACAATTTGTCCGCAAACTAGCGTATTGTTTCAATTGAAACTACGTAATCGTTGCCACCGGATAATACTTCGGAATTTGTGTTACCACTCCGTTGCTACCAGATAGTGCATCGGGTTCAGGCGTGATCGATAAAACGCGAATTAACATACACCGAGCAGATGAAATGTGAAAACATGTTGCACAGACCTTTGAAAGGATTTCAAACCGCCTTTCATAGCGATCTACCATTTCGAGCTCATTTCACAATTGATTACGCAGCAGAAACATAACAATCATTGCTTGAGCAACCTGTTCAACCTCGCATGACTCAAGCCGGGACTACATTTTCTCGAAAGCACGACTGCGAACCCGCCTGGGATTCCAAACAGCAAGTTCGTTTCATCCTAATTATTTATTCCCACGAATCGGCGCGCGTAATAAGGCGATCGTTCCCGGTGAATCATCCGGGACGGATGACTCCGTCCGTCTTCGGTCTTCGTCATCGAATTAACGCTGTTATCTTCTCCGGTGACCCGGTCATCCTCCGCGCCTCCGCGCCGATTATGTCACGGCTTCGGTTTACGTTGCGAACGATAAATGCGATCTGGGACACGAATTACCGTGACCCAGATCCGAGAATCGGGATGCTCGATAGATAGCGGTCGTGGACAGGCGGCGTCGATGCTTGTGGATCTCCGGCGTGGCGGCGCGGCACGGCGGTCGCCGCGCGTCGAGATCGTGCCTGGATCCTCGATCCTGTGGATCGCCCTCAACGAGTGAAAGCACGGATCTCGCAAGAAAATCCAGTCGTCGTCGACGACGGCGACGACGTCGCTCAGCTTTTTTCCCGCGGTGACCGCATACTTTCCCTTCGATCTCGCGATCGTGCCTGCCAACCTCCTTCGGCTTTGCTGATTGTTTCTTAACTATTTTTACAAGTCCCGAGGAAACTTTTATGCAGTTCCGTGCGCTATCGCGTTCATCTGGTAGCTCCAATTTTAAACGTTTTCATTGATTTTTCTTAAGCTTTTCTTCTACATCTATTTAAATCTACTTAAATATTTCTTCATAATACATGATTCTATATTGTTTATAATCATAAACTCTGAACTATATTCGAATAATTTCTAAATCTAGCAAAGTTCTCGTTAGCTGTTTATTAAAATAGTTCGCGCTGTATTTTAAAAATTAATTCTCTTACGGTATGCAAGGGTCGACAAAGCCAAGTCAATTCTATTATCCGTGGAATAAAAAGTAGGATAAACAGTGAAGTCTCTGTTCTCCGGAAACCATTCCACACGGGGGAAAGACATGGAACCGGAAGTGGTTGGCCGGCGTCGGTCGCATCGGTAAGCGCCGCCCACGGCCGAGACCTTCGATCCAGCTGAAAACGCGGCCAGGATCGAAAAGCGAGAAAGGAGCGATGACGGTTGTGAAACATGTCCGCGATCGAGGTCGAAGCGATTTATATATAGTGCCGCGACGATCCCCGAGGTTACCTAATCTTTATTTTCAGTGAAATTCTACGTGTCTCCGCGGGGGGAACCGAGCGGCAGGGGATCGATCTCTCGGCGTACGCGGACCTACATTCCGCGATCTAAATTCTCCGTGACGCTAAGGCTCGTCGCGCAAGGCATTGTTCCACGGCGGGTCGTCGATATTTCGGAAACGGGCCACCGGGCAAATCCCACGACTGATATCGACCGCATAAATCGAACACGAAAATAGACGGTCCAAAGGTGTCCGGCGCCTTTCAAACATTCAGACAAAGAAGATCGAGCACCGGGACAAAGAGACGACCAGCGCGCGATCTTCCTCGCGGACGCGCAGCACGGGCGACAACGTCGTCGCCCGTGATTCAGGCGGGGAGCGATTTACGATCGAGCTACTCTCAATTTGTAAATCTCCTCTCCGCCGTAACGCGTCTATTTCCAATCCAATTACCACCGATCTGCGTTTTACCGTGTTTGCGACGATCTGCGTGTGGATTTTGTTTAAACTACAGTGGCACGCGAAACTGTCTATACACTTCTCGAAACGTGATAAACCTTTTTCAACGTTATATCGAATGATTTTAATTTGTTTAGATGATAATAGGACCGATCTACTGGACAATGATTGACACTAGATTTACGGAATCCGTCAAAATGACGGGTCACTGATTTGTTAAAGTACTATTAATCAGATTTTAAAGATACATTTATTGCTTATTTATCGATTATATTTACTATAATTATTTATATTTATTTATTTATCGATTACATTAACGATTAGAATAAATCGTTACTTTCATAAACAAATATAAAACGGCTGCTTTTATTACATCGTAAACCTAGTGTTAATATACCTTTTTCATAATTTTAGTCATTTCTTTTCTCGCACTTGAAATTCCGTACAAACCTCATTGCAAATTTCCAGAAAACGATTTCGGAATATCGCGGTTCAACGATCGAGGACGAATATCGCGTGCGTTCGTTAACCAAATATTAACGACGAGATCTGAACTGAGCCGACTTGAAATGTATCGAACTCGTCGTAATTTAATGAGGCGTGGCTACACAGAGTCTGTTGGACGGTCCGATGAAACCGCTGGATCGGGAGGGCGAATAAACAATGGATCGATCGGACGCCATTCCGGCAGATTAATCGCGGCGGCTTTCATCGCGGCACTCGAGACGGATCAAGTAATTATGTAATCGTTCCAACAACACGTTGATACGGATCCCCGGCGGGTCACGTGCCTCCCGAATGCTTCTTCGCGAATCATTATCTCCGCGGACGCAAGAATTTCGAAGACAGAGCGTGTACTTTGCTCCCATTATCGGAACGTAAAAATACCTGTGCACGAAGATAGCCGGCCGAGGATGGGGAGGAGGCCGTAGGAATATAAATCGCGACCGATAGATCGATCGGGCGGTTTCGGCGAACGTCGTCGTGGAACTGCTCTAGCTTCGATTTAATCTCGACCCCGTATTGCTTCTCCCCGTCCCAATTATCTAATCGTTACGCTCATTATGTAATTAGCGTGATCGCGTAACGGCCACTCGAAAAATCTCGAGGCATCGATTGCAGGAACCTCTTAAAATTCCTCGGCGCGCTCCGGTTCCGTGGATTGCATCACGTTGCGCGAATGATTTAAAACATTTAAGAGAACACCGCTCGAGAAATCCCGTTCGCTCTGCTCTCGCAGCTTCTGTCGCTGGTATTAAGCAACGTGTTCCATCATCGCGGTCGTAATATTAATTCTATTATGCATCCTCACTAGCCAGACACTTTAAAATGGGTTGAAAACGGTCGATGCAACACGAATCGATGAACAATCTCCTCGATATTGCGACTAAAAATTAAATTAAATTAACAAACATTGATACTCGATAAGAATTTTGAAATCTACGGAGAATTCTAAAATATTAATATAAAATCGTACGATAAATTACAGACAGGAAATCGATAACCAAAAGTTCTTTAGTACCATGTTATTAATTATATTAGCAATGCCAGAACGAAATGTTTGCTCTAAAGAGAAATCTAATCGAATTGTGCGACGATTCGGGTTTAGAATAAATGATTTTGGATCCAGGATTGCGGAGAGGGGGTAACTGCGCGCGGTGCTCCCAGGTGGCAGTACGGCTCGTAAACAAATTTTCTCTGGAGAGATTGGTGCCCAGGTGGGTCGCGGCACTTAGGAGGTAACGAGGATAATTCAGGCGACAGGCAAAATACAGGCCACGATTAGAAAGGCTGCTCGGAACAACATTGTACACGGCTGCGGGCCGCTCGGCTGCTCTTTCGCGCGTCGCCTCGCGTCGACTCGCGCGTCGCCGTTCCGCCAACGGGTCTAGTTTTCAGCGAAGTAGGCCTCGTCGCTGCCTACTATCGTGCCACTTGACCCCGATACACGCCGTCGTGCCAGTTCTCTTTCGCCACGGCATCCTTCGTCCTTTCCCCTCCCCACTAGCCGCAGAATTTCGCGAGACCCCGGAATATCGAGAACTCCGGCGACCGCTCGGCAATTAACCCCTCGCAGATCCCGCGGCGAATGCTTTTCACCGTTCCGAGATTTTCTCCGACATTTTCGCTCGTTACGATGTTCAATTTTGTGCAATCGTCCGGATAATACTTACTAAACGGATCTAGGATGTGGGGGAAGGCTGTACAATTTGAAGAAAATTTGTAGGATAGAAATACTGTTGAATTTTAGGAAGACTCTGAATTAACCCTCTTAGTACCGGCCAAAAGAGTCTGTGTCTGAGCGAAATGTTTAAAACTCGTTTGACGAAGTTTGATAAAGTTTCGGAAAGAAATTGCAAGAATTTTGAAAAGCCTGATAAATAACAAATTCGAAAAGGGAGAAGAAATAAGAACTGAAATTGTTGTTTAATAAAAAGATTAGTAAACTATCTTGCCACCAATAGCCAACAACGATTTATCGTTGTTAGGTACTAAGAGGGTTAACACTAAATCTACCGAGCTCGAATAGTGGCTACGCGTTTTGTTTTAGAAGAATGGCAAGACTGGATTTATTTAAACTTTCTACCATTCGTATTATAATCTATGCTTCAATCGTGATATGCATTTAATAATTTCGTATGTTAATTTGCAGGGTTAAAAAATTATTTGTTTCGATGCAATAACGTTTAAAATTACTTAATCCACACTCGCGGTAAACTAGGCAAGTAGTAGCTTCATTCTGACAGCACAAAACATCGACACATTGGGTTTTCATTTTTTTTTTGACAATGTTGCAGACGAGCAAAAAATCTGAGAAAAATTGAGTACACGAGCCATGATAGTAACTTGTCAGAGAATTAATATAAAAATAGAGAATTCATAAGTTTTCGAGAAATCTTCAAATTCCGATTTTTTGGGGGTTTTTCATTTTTGATAATCTCCGCTTGCAACTGAAAAATCTGAAAAAATTCTATAACATCCTGCTTGATGTCCGAAATAAGCTATATTTTTTTCAAAATTTTAGAAAGCCGCTAAAGGTGGAAAAATGCCGGAAAACCGCGAAATATAATTTACTCTATAACTACCCTCACGGACAAGTTACAGGGTTAAAATTTTGCACAGATGAGTTTTTATTGGTCAGCTATCGAACGGTATATGACTCATTGAAAAACCTCTAAGGGCAGTTTTGACCATCTTAATCGGCAATGCCCTTTTATAAGAAAAAGTATTGGCTCGGTCATTTTAGCCATCTTGGTAGGTTTAGCGTTGATCGAAAAATGCTCTTTGTAAACTAAACGTAAAAACATAGAAACTAATAAATGTAAAAATATTCCTACGTCTAACTAACGTCTTCGTTAATCACTTTTATCCTAAACGCATAAAATCCGCCGTCTTCCTATATCTTCAACACTTCTCCGAAACTAATTGATTTGAAAGTGGCAACCAAGTGAAGGTTTCCTCGGAACAGCGAGTGCCGGTATTGTTATAAATAAATCCCGGCATCGCCATAGCTACCGCATTCTCTCGTGGCAACAAACTTTCAACTCCCCGCTGCAACCACGTAACCAGCGCAAAATTTTCCAGGCTATTAATAACCGAGGAGAAAAAAAACAATAGGGGGACAGGAAGGCATCGCGATTTATCATCGATCCGCCAGCAAATGTCGATTCGCAGCGAACAAGCTTCCCCGTTGTAAGGCTGTAACAAATCTCTCCGGCATTGTTCCCCGAAATCGGTGCACTCTACGAGCTCGCAGAGAGTGCCTCGAAGTGCATGAACGGCGAACGATCCTCGGACGAGCGTGTATCGCGGATCGTGTATCGTGTATCAACTCTCCAGGTGGACAATGTCAGCCTCGCCCACGCGTTTCCCTCGGCTGTTGCCGACGCGAAATTTCTCCTCGCGTTCGCGCCAAGTGCATTCCCACGTTTCCACCGAGATAAAGGTCTAGGTTAGCTCATCGTAGTCGCGGGTTATCACCGGCACTCGGTAATTAGATTTTTCCGACGCATTCCTCGCGACTGTCCCCGACAACGCGGGACGACTTTATGCGCTTCTGGCAAAAGCGAAAAGGTGAAATGCAAAACTGTAGAAACGTCGCGAGAAGAATGCCGGTATTTATCTCTGGTATAAATTCTTTACGACTTTCTTGACTGCATAGTATGACTTTATGCGTTCTAGTTGCCTGCTCCCATTATTAATTGTACAGCGCACTTTGCGCGATCGCGGAGATATTATTAATTGTTCGGTCGATCGCTCCGTTGCAATAGCGTGACTGCCTCGCGTTTATTACTTTTTTACATAGATTACGATTACATTTAGAGTTCGTCAAAAAATTGAAATCTGCGTTAAAAGCAGCTATTTTCTAAGGCTCCGTAATAGCAGCGAGCACGTATCTATTTAGACTTTTAGCGACATTTATCCTAATAAAATATATATGTAGACTGAAACTGTGTTGAGGAAATTCCTCATCGTTTAATGCCTTCGCGGATTCGATAATCCGAGATCAAAACAATTTCGAGCGTGTAGCGCCAACACGTTTCGCAAGCCTGGTGTTAAATTCTGCTTGTTGCAGCCGCGCGAAGAATGTTTATCTCGCGAAGAAAGCCAGTAGTATTGGTTTACGAAGCCGTAGACCGCTGCAATGAGCTATGAATGCATCGATCTATCCGGTTGCGCTTGAATCGGAATTAACGGCTGCTTGATTGGAATACTGCGGCCGTTTTCAGGTGATTACGGGTTTTACTTAGTTGCATAGGATTCGAATGACGCGCGGTTGCGTTGCCCGACGTGACCTGATTCCCGTCGATGATTTCGACAGGATATCGCGGGGGCCTCGAGGGCCGCAGCCCATCGGAACACGATGCCTCGCTAGATAAGCGTGAACCGTGTAAATAGAAGGCACGCAACGCGAAACCCGCAACGGGCAAACGCGTGTGCAACCGAGAGCCAGCTCACTCGGTGGCAATGAACTCCGGCCGGCTGGTTTCGAAATCGCAACCGGCCGCGCGCGGCGCGGCGATGCGTAATTCACGCGCGTCCCTCCCTCCCTCCCCTCCGCTCGCCTCCCGCTAGGCCTATGTAACACGGACGATGATATACACCTTGTACAATCGACCGTTCCCGTGGAATTTCGAGAGTGCCGGCCGTGGGACTCTCTCGGACAACTTTCGAAGACATTGAACCCCGGGCCGAAAGGGACGAGCCCCGTTTCTGGCCACTGTGCCGAATTCAAGTTCAGGGACAGGCCGCTGGCCTTCTTCGATCGTTTTCAACGGAGTCCTGCCGCGACCAGGACTACGGCTGCTTTAGCGACACCTTTGGCAAGCCGTACAGGGGCTGCGAGAGAATTCTGACCATTCAAGATGCTCCACACCTTGGAAATGTTGCAGAAAAAGCTGGTATTTTGAGTGGAAAATTTGTAAGGCTTAAGGAAAATTTGTAAGGCTTAGGGAATATTTGTAGATTCCTATGACAAATTGTAAGGATTGCAATGGAATGAGAGAATGTGTAGAAACCTGCCAAGTACCTTTAGAAAAACATTCTTTGGTCTGCGACATAATTCTTATATAATCTAAGCAACGTTTGTAAAAGCTTCGAACAGATTGCTGGACCTAGGAAAACATTCCAGGACTTCAGAGTCCTCACAAACAAATTCGACACTCTGCAAAGAAACTTGTAAAAATATTTTAAATCTTGTACTTAGGGAAAAACCAAGAGGTTCCTAAGAAAAAATTGGAGAGGCTATGGCAGCATTGCTTGAAAAATAGTCGTAGGATCTATGGACGATATATGGACGCGTCGTACGGCCGAACGGAAAATTACTGGATCTATGGGGAACGTTCTAGAAGAAGGAAAAAAAGTTGCATCGCTTTAACGATCATCCTGGATCGGATCTCTCGCGGTGCCGAGGCGCCAAAAGCGTAACGGGCCGACCGAGCGTGAGAGGCAACAACGATTTTGCGATTCCGTGAATGTTCTTTGGTGGTTCGCCGTCGTCGTTGAACTTGAACCGTCGAGCGTTTGTGCGTTCGTGAACAGAACGAGACGCGGCGTGACTCTCTCTCTCTCTGGCACGGGGAGGCGCGGAGAGGAGAGGAGGAGCTCTTCCAGGTTTACTCCACTTTCACCTTGCAACGGTGTCCCGCGGAATCCGGGCTTGGGCTTTTCACATTCTTCTTTTTTTCTCCCCGTTCCGTTTCTCTCTCTCCCTCGCCGTGTCGCTCTTCCCCGTTGCAGTCGCCCGCAATGATCGGATATGACGCGAAAATCGCGCCTCGGCGCCGGTTTCACGTTCGAGATCAAAACTTTCTCCGCGGACGCGGGCCGCGGGCCGCGGTGCGGGGAGGCAGGGGGGCTTCGGTTGCCGGTTGCATGCGCCGATAGAGCCGGACGAGTGCGCTCCGAGTCGGAAGTGGGTCGTCGCAGTGAAAACGTTCCCCGATCGATTACCGAGCCCCTCTCGCGATCGCCACGTGGACCTCTTTTTCCGCTCCGATCCGCGCCGATCCGAACGGATATTCGAACAGATCCGCACCGATCTCGATCTTTTGCGCGCTTCGACCGTCGCGTTTCCTAGACTTCGCAAAGATATCATGAGAATTTCAACCTTCAACTGATCGCACACGATTTTCCAGAAGCCTCGTCACTTTTATGGATGCCTGGAAGCGAATCCCGGCTTCGTGAAACGAGAGTTCTAACCTTCGATCGTTCCTCCGCGATTTTTCACAGAGTCCATCAACTGTACGAGTACGTCGACAGCGTTAAGTATAATGGAGTAATTATTGCAGTCTACCACAATTTCCATGCAACTCTGTTCTAGAAAGTAAGAGAGCTTGTAAATACAGATTTCCTCTTGGTAACGTTTATAATGTAATCTTGGCGCAGTCGTCATATCGGAGAACAGCCACGTCGATATTCAAGTTAAAGCAAAACAGAGACAAACGCGTAATCTTGATAGTTAAATAATATACTATTAAACAACAGCAAGAGTTGTATCTACAGTTTCTAGCACGAATCTGCATCGTCAACGAAGATTTCGTTGAAACGGCAGAATGAGCGCAAAGGTGAAAAGAGAAAACGGTGCGCAAAGGGCCAAGGAAGCAGACGAAGGAAAAACGGGGATGACAAAAAATCCACAGGATGTCTAACCTCGAAAGCATTACGCGATTATGGCAGCATCCGTAGGCGATCGGTTCGTGGGAGGTGGAGCGCCGAGATTAGAAATCTGCTAGGAGAACGGCACGATAACCGGCTTCCCGTCACGAAACCGATTCTTTTCTGGCGCGAAAGCGCTCGCGATTTTCCTTGGCCGTGGCACCGGCGGCACCGCGGCGGCACCGCACCGGCACCCGGCATCGATCATTTTCTCCTCGCTGCGCCTCGCGCGCCTCCAGTCGAGAGATTGTCTCACACCGATTACCTAAATGATTATATATCCGCTGCACTTTCATCGCGACTAATTTCGCGCGAGCGCGCAACTCGCTCGTGTGCGCTCCCGCAACGATATTACCAGACAGTTACACGGCAGTGTAAAAGGAGAGATTACCTGTTGCGAGGAGAAACACCGAAGCTGCACACTAACCACCGTGCCCGGAGAAAGTCTTTTTTCCATTTCTCCCGGCGCACCGGCATTTTTACCGCGTTTGTCCCCGATCGACGGCCCCGGTAATGGTATCATTATCCCGGGAAAGGAAAACACGAACGACGCCGAGAATTCGTCGCGCCCCGACGTTCCAACGAACGACGATCATGCGAAAACCGAGGTCCGAGAGTAATTTTTGAGACACCTGGCTTTTGCAGAGTCTGCTGATTTCTTGTTTTTTTTTTTTCTTTTCAACTCACAGTCGAATAATGCGAGGAGTTAATGCGTTTCTTCGATGGGGTGCCATTACCAGAATATTTGTTACTTCAGACCGGATTTTATATATTCATATTTTTACCATTTTTTGTTCATTAAATATAAACTGTATAGAGACTTTTGGAAACTATACTAAACAGTGTCTTCCTTTTATTTATATACCTGTGAATGAATTCTTCGTTTAACACGTTAAGCGCCACGCGCCGGTCCCTAGGAACCGACGCTAGACTTTTCGGTCCAAATTGGCCAAACAAAAACCGATATCGCATAATTTAAATGTTCAGTCTCACAAGTACGCAAGGACCGATACATTCGCCGCGATAGAAGAACGAAAAATCTAACGTCGGTCCGTAGGGACCGGCGCGTGGCGCTTAACGTGTTAATATATTCGATGCATTAAAAATTAGAAGCTGTAACGAGTATTGGACAAAATTCCTCCGAATCGAAGAAATTTTCCAGACATGGCGATCAGAAGTATCCGAGTCGCCGAGTCGAGATTGTCCCGAAGAGAAAGGAGAAGGCACCGCGAGACGTGTTATTTAATGCCTAACAACCGCCACTAATAACCCCGGCACCGATAATAAAAGAAACAAGCGACGATACCATCTGATTGGATATCAGCGAGATAAATCTCGAGGAGATTGTAAGTTCCAGCTTAGAGAAGAGAAAGGGGAGGCTTTTGCGGGGCCGCTTTTCCCCGGGACCTCTTTCTCTCCCCTTTCTCTCCCCTTTCTCTCCTCCTACTCTTCGCGCGCCTCCTGCGCCTCCGCTCTTCCTATTGGTACAAACCTGCAGTAACTGCCGAGTAATTCTCGAGTAACACCGAACCGGTAAGCGATGAAAGTGCAGCGGACGTATAACCTAACCACTTGGGTAATCGCGGCGAGAGATATCCGAAGTGAGAGGCCCGTCGGATATCCGACTCGGTCCGACGAATCGGGACCAGTCGGTGAACGTTTGCCGATTTGTTGCTCGGATGCCGGCGAAACGGAGATTAGAAACGGTGTCGCGGCCAGGTGGCGGGGGAGGCTCGCGTTTCTTCTGCACCGCTTCCCTTTTTCCCCCAGCATCTCGAACTGCAGCCTCTTTCTCCGACATTATTCCTGATCTGAAATCATTTCGGAATTTATCGGATCGATGGTCGGACATTTTATCGTTGCTCTTTGCGACAATAACGCACCTAGGTCGATTTTAATCCTTCGAGTGGTGACTCTAAGGCACCACTACAAATTGTTCTATCTTGACGCAGAATAATTTGTAAATTATCATAGTTATTAGGGTTTAAATATTATTAAAATTACTATATTATAATTATATACTAATATATAAAATTATATAAAATGGAAATACTGTGGATCAGAGGAACTATGTTGGAATACGGGGTAAAACGGTTTCGAGTGCAAAGGGTTAAAGCTTGGAGCTTCTACTCTTTATATGCATTTTTATATGAAGAATATTTCACAGTGAATCGAGTAGTTAGAATTACCAAGCATGCAGCGGATTTAGTGTTTGTCTTTATATCGTTTCGCGATATGGTAGTACGAAGTTTTATTTCTACTTAATCTCATTTGATTTTATACATCACGTTTGTATTTTTTTTTATTAAAAAATAAACTAACACCATGCGACATACATTTGCATAATCTAGTGGATAGGAAAGCGAAGATATGATCTTCCTTGAAAATGTCTCTTACCTGCGGACGACGTGTATATACGTCGTAAGGAAATGGCGATTTTACATTTTACAACAAAAGTGCTCCTTCTACGTTTTAGGTTAAAATGCTTTTGCAATGTATTCGTAAATTTTGCACATTTTAGAATAATTCTAGAAGAACTTGTCAAGAGAAGCTGCATTAAATGTGATCGATAGAATAGATATAAAATTGATCTATACAATGGATGGACGCAGATAAGTGGTAAAAACCTGGCGTCCGATTATTTATTAGTTGCTTTACTTAACCCCTTGCCCTATCGCTCATTTCAAGCTGTGACAATTAGCACTTATTCGTACTTAATAATTTTCCTAATAGAACCAGACAATTTTTGTTTCCTTTACTGTCTTTATTTACTTTTGTTTATATACTTTGATAACAAAAGAATTTCTTTTTACCTCGACGTAGAAGAAATTAATAATATTCATATTTAGTAGATTTTGCATAAAATCTTTACCACGAGTCAGACTCGTTATCACAGTGCAAGGGGTTGGTTAATTACGAACGAGGACAGGAGTTACTAGGAATTAATTTTTCTATATTTTTCGATCTATGTGCACATACCCTTAAGAACTGGATTAGAAAATTTGTTCAATCTTTCCTTACGAAAGCGTCTTTTTAGTTCCGGAAAACTTCGAAAACGATGAAACTCTTAAAGAAACATTACCCGATAAGAATAATAGCTGTCGTCGAATAATGTCAGATTCTTCTTCCAACACACCATCCGATAATTCAGAGGATTTCCAGAGGATCCAGAGATCGCAGGACTCCTCGAGACGCTTCGGGAATGTTCCGTTCCTGCACCACAGGTTCGCAGAAGATCGGGATCGAAGGAGATCCATGAATCGAGGGACGCGGGCTCGAAAGCGGGCCCTCCTCCCTCGTTAACGGCCGCGGCGCGGCTCGGCTCGGCGTAATTGATATTTCAATGAACGGGAGAAACGCAGTAGAAACTCGCCGGCAAGGTCGGCCGATTAAAACCAGAGAGAAAAGAGGCGTCCCGCGACTTTCGAGGGATTTTCACTCCCGGTTGTTCCAAGGAGCGAACAATGCTGCACCGGGGACGATTAGGTGCGGCCTCGTTAGGCGAACGCGTTAATTTCTCGTGGCGAGAGGGGTGGTGGGTGGGGGGGAGACAGCCACGGTGGGACAAAACGGACGATCTCGGACCGCCACGTGGGAGACAAGGTTTCTTTTTTCCATTCTGCCCATATCGCGGCCGATGGAAAGCTGAAACTTTCATGAAAGTGCATCGCGTGCCGGCAGTTACGCTTCCCGCGTCCCGCGCGACGGCTCTCGGGTCTCGGATCCCGGGGCATGGGGACCCTGGGGCCCCCATAGCCCCTTCGGGACGGTGGAACGGGATGGAAGAACCACTTCTTCATCCTGGTTCATTTTTTTCATTAAACTACACTATCCTTGTGATCAACGACTTCGATTCGTTGACGCTTCGTTTAAATTCTTCACGGTGAAGGCCTCCGAACTTCCGGTTTCGATTTTAACCCCTTACCGTACTTTGACGAGTCCAACTCGCGACAGAAATTACTAGTAATAAATTATTGAGTATGGATGTTATTTTGTTCTTTAAAATTGGAATAAAATTCTAATCCCTTGTTATTAATATTTAAGTATTCGAGTAAATTCAGGCACGGAATAAGTGTTAATATTCTGCCCCTTCTAAGGAATTATATCAATTTCAATTTATTATATCAATTGAAAAATTCCTAATCGCAGTAGCTGCGAAGAAAATGGTACGGCAAGGGGTTAATGTCGTACGATCGTGGCTAAACAGCGATAATCGAACAACGAACGAAGGAAACGGAAGATCTCGATATATATATACACGGCAATAAATATGTATTAATCTGCAAGATGCAGGAAATGAATAGACATTTCTATCTCTCGTTGAATCATCCAACGTATCAGCGTTGGAAATAATTAAATAAAAAGAAGTAATAATAACGCGTCGACGATATCTTTGGATTCTTTGACTCACGATTATCGAGTCAATCAAGTCGTAAAATGTGCAGTCCGGCCGCAACGACGTGTACTTTATGAATCATTGCGGTGTTTTTTTTTTTTTTTTTTTTTTTTTTTTTCGGTGAAGCGTTAGCGCGGCGAGTTCTTGCAACGATGATTCGCGGACGGATTTTGATTTATCGGTCGATCGATTTCGAAACTCGGCGGACGTGACGCTACGCGTGTCGGAAGCGATCGAAAGAGAAAGAGAAAGGTGAAGTGCACGCAGCCTGCGCTGGTGTGCAGCGTGCACGTCCGGAGAAGAAAGTGCAACGACGATGACGTCCGCGCGCTTACCTAGCGATGGGAACGATTCTCTCCTTTCTCGGGGCCCGTAACAATGCGAACATTGAAATCCTTAAATCGTAAATCGTGATCCAGCGTTTCACGTTGGATCCGTCGTAATTACTTTCCATCGTTAAAAATGAGAAAACTACCGTTCTCTCTGGCAGCTTAACGTGACACAATAGAGCGCAATTAACGTCGGACCACGCTCTCTAGAATAATACGTTTACATTAAACATGAACGCACGTAATACATAACTCCTCGTCCAATTACCTTCGAATCGCTTCGAATTTGTTCGCCGCGTCTATTCCAAGTGCTTCGTGTCCGAACAAAATAACGTCGGATACCGCGACGGCACCTTAACACGTTGAGCCCGGCATCGATATTACTGTGCTTTCCGTTTGGCCGGCAACGAGCAAGCATTTGTCAATATACTTTGTTGTGACCTCCGTTCAACTTTTGTTGTGGCCAAACGAAAAGTTCACTGTCGGTCCCTGGGGACCGACACCGGGCTCAACGTGTTAAAGACGGCAGCGCGGTTGATCGGTATAAATGTTTGAACATAAACGAGCAACAGTGTAGCTCAGTGGAAAATCTCACGGACTGTTCATTTGGAGAACAACTCTCTTCAGTTGGAGTATTCCAGCAGATTATCAAGTTCAACGAGTGCTGACAAGCACTTGGATAAACATGTCCGCGCTGCTATCTGGCAAACATTCCCAACTGCAATTGTCAATTGTTTTACCGACTTTCAACTCTCTCTCTCACTCCTGATAGCGACGAACAAACATCCCAGCATTCCATTCAGCCATCCGCGACGGATATCGTTTCGCACGTCAGATCGAACTCGCGATTATGAATAATCGCTGCGCTACTTTAACAGGCTGTTTTCTCCCAGCATTTTTTTACACGGCCCATTCGGCGGTAGAAATATTGCAGCTACAGCCTGAGGTTCCTAAATCATTTATCAAGCATAATTTCAGTGGTCCATTTGCCGCTCCTCGAAATCGAAAAAAAGTGCGTTAAATATTTTTCCGGAGGTTTATTTATCAAATGAAGCGAACAAAATGGCGTCGAGTCGAAATTTTGTGTTTAATAACGTCACAGTTATGTCTTCCGTTACAGTGATAGAGATAGATTTGTAGAAGTTGCGCGTTAAAGGCAACCGATCCTCGGTAGCATCGCTACCCATCGCTACCAACGATTCCCACCTCGGCCACGGCCGCCTCCACCTTCGGGTACCACCTCCCGGCCACCTCCAGACCTCGTCCCCTCTCTCCGGAATCGTTGCCCGCTCGTCGAAACCGTGAAACCACGGGAGAAGAGAACCAGACCTACCTCAACAAGTTCATGCGACCTGAATCGGCGAGCCGAGCCTCGTGACGAGGCACTTTGCCCGTGGAAAACACTACTTCCTTTACGCAACAGCCTCATAACGTCCCGCAAATAATCCCAATTTCCTGGAAAAATGAATCGCTGACTCTGCGAGCAACGGAATCCAAGAATCGGATTCCGTCGATTCAAGAGGAAGTATAACCATCTTTGTTGTACTAAAAATTAATCGTATGGTATAAAAGCTCTGTTCAGACTTCAACAAACGTATAAACATCAGGATGATTTGTTATGGAAAAGATCTGTGAATTTTTCAGCGAAGAGAAAGGTCGTCTAAGAATAAACGATGTATGAAAATGTTTTCAAAAGATCTGTTTCGAAAATGCGATTCGATCGACGGGAACAAGAAGCGTGATCGCTTCTCGAAGCGTAAAATCGATGAGTCACCTAAAGAGCGATAATTACAAGCTATAATCCTCCATCGATGTGGAAATGAAGATTACGATCGCATGGGAAGGAGCGAACAGGGATGCCGGAAAGTGGAACGCTGTTCGACTCGTTTTGCTCGCGAATCGTTCGAATCGGCCGGTTGGATCGGATTGCCTGCCCCCGGGGTTCGCGATTCGCGATTCGCAATTCGCGGTTTTAGTGTGTCACGTGAAAGTTTGTCCGGCGCGTCGCGCGCCGGTTCGATTCTCGCGCCGATTCTCCCCCCTCTAACGGCATCGAATTGACGAAACGAGGCTAGCACCGCCGGAAAAATCACGACTACGCCTCGCTTAGAAAGTTGACCGCGAACGCGATCGGCTGCTAACCTACGGCGATAGCCGCGCATAGTCGCCCGATTCTCGGCCCATTTTCATTCGTGCCCCTCGACGAGATCTGCTTAGACGCGAGGCGAACGCGGTTTACGACTCGCCGTTATGCCTCCGCGAATCCGTGTGTTTTCTCGCGAATTGACACGCGATCTGTTAACACGTTCGGTGTCGCTTCGACCGGGAGGAGGGCTCGATAAACTTTCCAATCGATTCACCATTTTTATGGACGCGGAACTGGGACACCGTTCAATTTTATTCCCTGCGTTGGCGGCCGTGACAAAATGGCGACCGCGAATAGGGCGAGTTTCTCTGCCGACTCCCACCGGCAATTGTTCCGGAGACACAGGCGCGCAAAAATTGGCGGTCTAGATTAAAAAATAAGTTGTCCATGGGATGCATTTATGATGGAAATTGTGTAATTTGAAACGGAAACTAGATTAAAAGAATTGTTAGGGAAAGAGGTGTTTCTTAAAATTGATGGAGACAATCTAGTTTCTAACTGCAGTCTATGTTTTCTTTGTGTTTTAAAGGACTGTAGTCTATGTTTATCTATGTTTTAAAGGACTGTAGTCTATGTTTATCTATGTTTTAACAGGTTGAATGCCACGCCAATTTGACCGGGATCGTCCGTGGCGCCACGATGAAATTTCCATTTAGCGATACATATAATGTTGAAATATTATATACAATAGATAATTTACAACGTATAAACATGTTTCAAATGTTTTATACTGCATCCATTTCTTCACACCGCTACATCAACAATGATAATAATAAGAAATTATAAATGTTGTCTTTTGTTTAACTTTCTTATGTTTTTTTCAATCCGGGTACGTCGGTCACCGGTGGTCCCCATGGCGTCACAGCCAAGTTAGGTGCCGGTCACCGGTGACCCCCGTGGCATTCAACCTGTTAAAGAACTGTAGTCTATGTTTCGAATATACAAGTTAATGAAGAACTATAAAGTCCAAATTACATGTTCGCTAGCATCTGCGGTCTAGATCACGAAACTTAGCGCTCTAATATTATAATATTTAAATAGCGCTAATAATTTCTAAAATCACAAATAGAAATTCTCATCCAAATCCTACCTGCGCACGCATCTTCGATCTAAATAATTACCAGCCAAAACTATTCACCTTCAGAAAACAAAAAATATATATTATTCCATAGAATCCCAATAAAACGACAAAAAATCGTCGCTAACGTTAACACTTAACGGGCGGGCCACGTAAATTTACGTTCTTGCTTGAATTTTTAGTAGATGGCGTTAGCTTTTTCATTTTACGCACATTGTGTTACTTTTCTTGGTGCCATTAGTTATAGCACTATCTGCTTGTTGTTCCCGCGGCGTAGTTTTGAATTTAGGATGTATTTCTAAATAATTTTATAACGGTTACAAATATTATAAAATTTTTGTCATGTTCCGCTGCATAAAGGTGAATGTTTTACAGCATATCACACGCTTAAAAAACACTAAACGCTTTAATAAATACCGTTATGAAATATTATAAGAAATACAATTGATTTAATAAAGTTTTATCGTAGCTAAAACGCTTTAAATCCATACAATAATGTTTATTTAATTCCCCTGTAAAATGCCCGGAAACTAGGAAAGACAGAGCAGATTCGAACCGACCGTTGACTGTTAAGGTCGTCATTAAAATCAAGAAACCACGGACGTCTATTCATCGGGCAGAAAACAAGGAGGAGCCTAACCAGCCTTATTACTTGAACAACTGAATGGAACACTGAAAAAGTGAGAGAAGCGTGATTAATACGTTACAAAGCGAGTCTAAATATAATTTCTGCTGATCTCTCGTGTCGCGTAACGCAAACAATCCCGAGTCAGTTCCGGAACAAAGTCCAAGGAGGTTAACAATGCTTCCCGTAACGTTTCAACAATATCTCGTAAACCGAACTGACGGCGCGTAAACCTGCACTGCTACCGATACACTCGCTCCTCCCCCCTCCCCTCGTCGAGCATACGTGCTAATTATTATCGGATTCGATTGTTTTCGATGTACCGATCCCTGCTTCCGAACCTCTCGGCGCGAAAGGTGCTTAAACGGCGGTGTCATTAAACGGGAACAATGGACTGTAAAACCAAATCGAGTAATAAAATCGTTCGCGACCATTTACGGATTATTGTTTTTTCGGTGATGATACGTTACGACGATCTTCGAAATTATTATTTTGTTACAAGAGAATATCGATTGCTATTTGGGCGACGTGTTTTGGATTTCTAGGCTGTGCTTTTCTTAAAAGTATTCAGATTTCTTCATCTAGATTCTTTAGGTCTTTCAAACTTTATTTCCTGGCTTTGCACAGGTACGAGTTTAGCAGTTTATTGGAGTGAAGGATAACTGAAACATGAAACGGACGTTTCCAGGGAACTAGAAACGAGATGCAAGGAATTCGTATACTCGAAGGCCGAGAGTCAAGGTTCGAAGATCCTCGTTACCACGTAGATCAAATTCCGTCTTCGAATCTCTCCGATTGATGGCTGGAAGAGTCGCTCTTCTGGCAAGGGATCGAGCAACGACGCTCGACCTGAAAGAACTAGCACAAGAGGAGGGAAGAGGTCTGAACGATTGCGCAACGCGAGCGTGGTCGGAAGCTTATGTTCGTTCATAAGTTTCGAGCAGCGGCGACGGCCTTCGCGGGAAATAGGCCAGTCGATACACGAAGATAACAGTTACGGCCGATACGAGTTTCTTGAACGGGGGAGGCAAGGCAAGAAGCGCGCGCGCCGCGGCCATCGCGTTGGAAACTGATACGATCCCGGCCGATTACGTAACCGAACAGGGGATAGATCTATTGATCGCAAGGCCTACCACGTGTCACAACCTACGATCTCTTAAATCAATCGCCGGGCACAATCGTTCCATATGAATGACACTGGCCAGGCCGCATAGACTCGCCCGCTCCTCGCCGGCTCCTTGCCGCTATACCCGCGTGTTACACGCGGCACGCGTGACAATCGACTGGAAATCGGTGCGGAAAAATGCGATCATCGAAGGCAGAAACACGCCGTTGCCGTGAACTGATTTGTTAGTAATCGGAGCCGACTGCCACATAAATCTAGATCGTATAACGGAGATGTAATATATGGAGTGCGCGACGCTTTACGGGATTTTTCTGCACAGCTCGCCGCTGCGATAAGCTGTCGTTCAAGGATCCCGCGGACTTCTCCGTTCGCCGTCCCGGCTATTTTCAGTCGATCGGTTTTTCGGTCGGGAAACTGCTGCGACACTGCACCGCGAAGCGCATCGCTCGCGCGGCGAGCGAAAATTCGACTCGGTTGCGAAACGCTGCTTAACCCTTTCGGTACGAGCGCCGGATATATCCGGCGTCCGCGCGACGACCGGTATAAATAACAGAATTTTATACAAATAAATCTTAATATTTTATGTAAGTACCTCTGAGTATCTCTTAAGCTACAAGCAACACTATTGTTAAAAAATGTCCTTTTATTAAGCACAGTTTTTATTTAACGCTTAGGAAATATCTTCTTATAAAGGAGGACTGGTCATGTGCAGCGGCAATTTTCGGCGCGGGGCCTCGTACAGCGAGAGTGTCACGGCGGAAAGAGTGCTCGTACCGAAAGGGTTAAACGTCCCTTCTTTCGGGCGAGCTACAGCTCCGTCGTGTCTCGGAGAGTCCTATCGAATGTAGCACAAAGATCGAAGCCGAACATTTTGGATTGAGAAAAAGGAAAACTAAGAAAATCAATCCGCGTAATTCTCGAGAAATTTACATGGATCGACGAAAGGGACAGCGGCGAGAAAAATCGCAAAACCAATGCCTCGGTTACGGGTCGTTTTCGACCGGGACGGAATCGGAGATGCAGCACGTAATTGCGTGTTTAATTAATACGATTCGAACGAGTCGGAATATTTTTGCAAGTTCACGGAGGTCGGCAATGACAACCGTGACGCGATTTAACGACATCTCGTAAAGCCGGCGAGAGGAAACACATATCCTCGCCAATGATTATCGAATTCGATTGTTTCGGAACGGCGATATCGGTTGGCGCGTAAGTAGCCCGCGAACGAGCGCGAAAATTAAACGGGAACAATGGACAATTAAACACAAATGAGGTAATAAAACCGCGAAGAAGCCGCAAAGCTTTCTCGGTAAACACGAGTTGCGAATAACAAACTATAAATAATGCTTGACAATGCAGTAACTCGATAACGATGAAGAGACTTCGGAAACTTCGTCGAACGTATAATAATTAACGTTGAATATAACGATGCTGATTAAACTGACCGATTGCACATTTTTCATTTGAGGGTTCTTGGAATTGTAATAATTCAATATACGATATAAATAAATTTTTCGGTTCCAGATTACGTTGCAGTGGAAATGAGGAAATTGTATAAATAAATTCGGTCAAGTAATTGAATTCTGGGATGTTCAATTATGCTTTTATGTTATATACTGTCTACTATATAGACTTACGTGGTCAGTATAATTCTATTAATAGAATTATTAGAAACGTAAGCTCTTATAGCAACATCAGATACTAATTTATTTTGAAATCATATTTCCGCGGGATTACAGTGGTTTCTCATCAGTATCGCCTTTCATATAATGGAGTAAAATAGCGAACAATGAGTTAAAACAATTCAGCTAAAATAAATAAAATATAATAAAATATAAATAGATACAATACGATAAAATTAGCATAAATTTGATTGAAATTAAAGTAAGATGGAATCAACTAGAGTAAGATGTACAGCCTACGATAGAATAAAATAAGAACAGAATAGACAAAATAATAAGATAAGGCGTCGTAAAATGAGATCTAAATAAAGGCTAAAATAAATAGAATCAGAAAATAGAGAAAGATGGTAAGATTAATATAAATAGCTGCAGCGACTCGCAAATATTTCGACGCAGTCGACACTGTGCATTTTTCTGATGTTTCTACGACAAAACACGTCGATCACTCTCAGAAGGTCTTTGTCTGTCGCGAGCAGGAAAAATCAAGGAAGAACCATGCGTAAGGCATTCGAAGGTTCGCCTAAGTCGCAATAGATCCGGAGGTCGGCCCATTTGCCGACCATTTAATTCACTTAGGGAGACCGGATGAATCAACGGCCGGCCGATAACCGGTCGCTCGCGCGCGTAATCCGCCACGCAGCATGCCGCGGCCGGTTTCATCACCGACGGTGTGCCGGCAGCAGGCCTACTCGAAATGTTTTCTGTTACTCTCTCGGCTCGGGATCGAGGGGTGGAGGGTTTCAGCGACCGCACGGCCCGCGGTTTCATTAGGTTAGTCCTAGGCGATTAGACGAGCTCGGGCCGTGGAACAGCCCCGCCGCGCAGCGTCCTACAAAACCGATCGTTTATCATCGCCGCGCGATTAGAGAAAGACGTAACGCTCGGTTACGTTGCGTCACCGATAGCGCGTAAGTAGTAAGCACATATTGCGGGCACGAGCCCTCTCCTTCTCTCTCTCCTTTCCCCAACCCTCCCGCCTCGGAGCCACGAACACGATCTAATCGTCGGTTTAGCAAATAGACGCGATAACGTTGCGTGCAACGCTCGACTGGCTGCCTTCAAGAACGGCTCCTGCCTGATTCAAGGCAGAAGGCATTCGCTGAAACGACTGATTGCCGACTGACGTAGACTATGATTGCCTCTGACGCGTGCTGATCCTTCCGCGAAACTGCAATCCGCCTAGATCCAGGAACGGTCGCGACTCTCTGCCCGTTTCGTACGTGATTTTCTCTTTGATTTGCCGCCCCTTCAATGCCGACCGAAGAATTACTTTCACCGAAAATGCTGAGCCACGTTGATACAATTTGACAACGTTTGGAAAAGATGTTACACGAATCTTGTAGAAAGAATAACGAAAACTCATAACGCAGTATGCTAAAAATTAAGTTATATTGTTTAAGCACAGTAAGAAAATAAACGTCGCAAGCGTTCAGTGGATTTAGCTCATTCTTGCTTCTAGATTCATATTTATTCATAATTTGATCATTTATTTCTGAAGAGAACGTAGCTGCAAGATTGTGGTGGCCATAGATAATAACAGAAGCCGAAGAGCTCTATCTGACCGGCTTGTCTATCTGACTTTTTCCCGACCAGGGAGATCGGAAGGCATAGTGACTCCTATTATTAGGCAGAGATGGATAAGATCCGAATGAAGAAATTCACGATTAAAGATAGCACGTCAAAGTGGAATTTAAGCCGGCGCGGTGTGCGGTGACCTAAATATTTTTCCGTGGCGATACGGCTCCGTGCGATGGGTCCTTTGATCTTCAAAATGGCAGCCCTCTTACTGAGAATGGAAAAACGTTCATTAAACCTAGAATCGTCTGAGCGACGAACACTGTTCACACGGCTGGGGAAAAATAGATTTTTGAAACAATAAAGAAATATTTTGATATTCTCAGATAACACAGAAATTGTCAAATAAACTATTTTTTTAAATAGTAGTTACATATAGAAATAGTATACCAAATATATTAGGATATAAATCACTACTACTTCAAAGAAGGTATAGTTGCCAAATTCAGTATTCCATGAGACGATGAAAATATCTCTAGTCTATTTACTATTTAAAAATTCATTTCTTCCGCGATCGTTGATAGTTTCGAATCCTATCTAGACACAGCCGAGCAACAGGAATTCGATTCAAAGTCGATGTTGGGCGGCTCTTCCTTGACATAACCGGCGATTAACGAGAACTTGTACTATCTCCGTTATTTAATCGCAGAAAATGTCGACACCGCCGTTTAAAAGAATCGTGGAACACGGCGGGAACGTGCCCGACGCACGAGTGACGAATCGAGTCGAATCGAAATCGCGACATACGGTCTGATTCACTTGGACGCGCAGAGGTCGTCCGAGGAGAGACAGGTGCGATAAGGAGAGCGAGACGCGGATCCCCGCGATGGAGAGAGAGCCGAGGGCTGCACGTGTAAGCTGCATAAAATGTTACAAAGCGGCGATCGGCGTGGTGTTACGGCCCGATAAGGGTGTGTGCGCATCAGACGACAATTATCGCCGCCGATAAGCCTGTTTGAGGTGACATTAGGCAGCGTCTGGCACGCTAATTGCGCAACCAATTTTGTTTATCGGCCCGTGGACGGTGTTGAAATCGGCTTTCGTAATCCCCCCCCCCCCCTCCCCCAGAGCAAATAACCGTCCGGAAAAACTGTACGCTCTTTTATCCGGATATTCCACGCGCGTACCTGTGATCCACCGTAAATCCGACCCGATCTTAGCTCAACGGAGTCGATTCCAATTGGATTCGAGGAAACGCGATCGTTTCCGTCCGGAACGCATCATACCCGCCGTAATTTCTGCCGCGAGCGAGTAATTGCTTTAACGACTCCATCGCGTTAACGCGTCAACTCGTCGATCGTATGACGGCAGATACTAATGTCTCATCGGATTTAGGGAGTACGTAGAGAATTGTAGCGTAATAGAGCAGATTAAATTTTTGTAGGATCTGCAACGAGGAAAGCCCACTCGGCCATCGAATTAAATTGTTATCTTCGATTTTAAAAGAAATTTCCATATAGACGTCACACTTCAGGAAATGTCTGTCACTGTGGAACTTTTCTGAACGTTATACCAAGAACTTGTTTGACGAGTGTTGTCGCGATATAAGTTCTTCAGAATCTGTATAATGGAATTTCCTATCTATTGTGAATCGTTTACGGAAATGTCACAGGAAACTACCATATTTCGATCGAGCGCTTTAATTATTCGGGCTTCTTCGATTAAGCTTCCCTCGATGTTGCGGCATTTTTGGGAGTTACGATGAACGTGACGGATAGTTAAATAAATTAATCGATCGATGTTCTCCCGTTGCAGAAGGTGTGCAGCGATTGTCTCGGATGTGTTTGGTCCGTCTGGCGTTGAAAGAAAAATGTGCTTGCCGTTTATTCCGGTACGGCGATCGTTTATTTCGGATTCCCTTCGATTCCATGTCCCACTGGTCTACTCACCGGCTAATTCTATTGTTACATAAATACGACAATGGCGGTGGCGACATAAAAGGAAGTCGCGCGCGTCGGACAGTGCCTATTTCCGGCCCCGGCCCGCTGTCTCCGCGTTCGATTTTTAACCGAGTAATTGGGCCGAGCCCGTCGATTCCTCCTGGAATCCTCGCCTCCTCCTTTTCTGTTTCCTTTTTAGAGTCCTTCAATTAGAGTACCGCGCGCACCGTCATCCCATCGACTCGACGCTGCGCCGTATAATGATTCGACCAATGGAAATAAGTCGAAAAATCGATGTCCTTTTTTTATTTATTTTTATAATGTATCCGTAATTTAGAGTCTTTATTATTACATAAATAGATGAAGAAAAAAAGAACAAGAGATAACCCTGAACACTCAGAAAATATATTAGTATGGACAGTGATTAAGTTGTCTCTGCTGTCTTAAACTTTTACCTGTTATTCGCCGTATCTTTAACATCAATTTATTCAAAGTTCACGGCAATTATGTAAATATGAATGCATTATTGAATCGAAGATATTAAACACTTGTCACTGTGGCGACTACCTCCGTCATTCTCCAGCAGATGAATTCCTTTCCCGCAACTACCTAAAACCGTCCCGATTTGTATATACATATACACCGAAACCGTCCTTACCCTTATCCCTATCTAAGGAATCATTCTGGCCTACTTTACAAGGTAGGCAACTTCGAGAATCGTGGTTTTCTTTGAAAATTTTTACCCCAACTATCCCTCACCTCATTATACTATAACTTCATATAGGTAACACCATTAGGCAAGCAACTCACTACTAACCGGTAAGAAGGCCATAGTCTTCAGGCACGGTTGAAAACCTACCTCACAGCAAACCACACAAAAAAAAATTACCCTTATCCCTGTCTAAGGCAGGGCCCGCTAAAACGCCTTACTGACGAGTCCCCTAGCGGGCCCGGGACTAAACAGTCTCCCCTCTCTTTTTCCCGCTCCTCGCTCCTCCAAATTTCCAATTTTCGCAGCGCGCCACATTACTTTGATTGTTATATGGTTTAATTATTTATTATATTATTTATGTTCTGTATTCTTGTCTCGAAGTTCCATGGAGACCTTAATCTATATGTTCGTCAAACTTTAAAGTAACTTCCTTTATATTATTATACCAAGCCTTGCCACTTTTATCTGCTATTTTTACACAAATCAATTCATCTTTGCATCCTCTTTAAAAAATCACTAAGGTACTTAGGTCGAAAATTGATTAGTTTAGATGATATAATTTTGATTCAAAGCGCTCATAAAATCGAAGTGTCGATTCGAAAAATAGGCGATCACGATCTCCGAATCGAATTCCTCGATCTACTGAACGATCTTGAGATCGAGTTTGCCTTCGGTTGAGTACAAGAGCTCAATTGTAACTCTGTTTCCACAGTCAATGTTTGCGTGTACGTCGTCTCGTTGCATCGATAAGCCTCGTAAATATCACGATAAAATAAATACGCGTAATTTGCATTAGGCGCGTATAAACTCGGCAAAAATACGGAATTGATAGCGGCGATACGAAAGCAATTACCGTCTCGTATATCAATATTTTTGCATAATTCGGCGGAAATCGATAACAGTGAATCGTGTACAGTAAATTTTCCGCGATTATGTTTCAGCTTGTAAATTGATAAATTAGGGGAAAGTGATAATAGGACTATTGCGAGACTCGCGGCTCATTTTTATAATTATTGGTAACTGATAACTATAGAAACCAGTCACGAGGCTCGAGTAATCGTATTTTCCAGTTGTTTGCAAGGTGCGGAACAATAGCGATGAATTTACTGTACAGCGACGAGACATTTGCATCGCGCTTTGTTGCTTACGAGACAAAAGAAGCATGAAATTCGGATACTAAAAATATAAATGATTTCCTACGAATTTCTCAGAGCTATGTGATTAATCTTTCGTAACTGATCTTTTCCTGAGAAAATAAAAAGATCGATTCACGATGCCTAGTAATTCGAGTTTAGTTCCCAGCGGGAATTTTCGTTCGGCTATCAATTAACGGCGTCGAATGAATC
Organism: Augochlora pura; assembly: GCF_028453695.1. NCBI lineage: Eukaryota > Metazoa > Arthropoda > Insecta > Hymenoptera > Halictidae > Augochlora > Augochlora pura. The sequence goes on from NC_135780.1 coordinate 1,378,097, forward strand.
AGCGGACGGCCATATAGTGCCGCGCGAGTGACGCGACGGGCAAGATGGCTTCCAGGTCTCTAGCAGATCATGGGGAAAACACGCGACGACTTTCCTGCACGATTTGCTCGTTTGCTCGAGTTGCGTCGCGACTCGCGACGAAACGGAGTCGCGGAGGTCGCAGAACGTTCGGTTGCACGGCAACCGTTCTTCCGGTTGACTCACGGCCACGATAGCGGCACCGAATAATCGGCTTACGTGTCCGCCGTCACGTAAAGAACGCTGCAGCGACGGACAGGCTGCTCTATTTTCACTGCCGTGCCCGCTTTATCAATCGCTCGCTAATGTGTAATCCGGTATCTCGTCGCGGAATTAACTATTCGTTCGGTGGAAATCAAACGACGATAAAGACCCGTTCCGAGAACCACCGATCTCGATACAACAATTCCACAATCTCGTCCTTCGAGTTTTTTTCACCGAGTTATCAGTCGCCTATTATTCAATTCCGTAACAAAAGCTCAAGATTTCCCCCAGCAAATATTCGCTCCGCTGATGCCACTCGGTTCGCGAGATAAGTCCCGCGTTGAAACATTGATTTATTTATAAATTCCAATCGGTACAAACTTGACTCTGCTATTTTTCGCGTGTATAAACGTTTGTTGTAAAATTATTAAACCCAAGGTTTAATACCCTTGAACGTTTTATTTTGCTTTTTTTAGGAGAATGCAGCTGTGCATAGGCAACGAGGGGTATTTTCCACCCTATACAATAGACACCTTTTTTATGCGAACCCTTTGCGTGTTTCCTGTTTAATCCATCAATACCTAAATTTCATTGTTTATACCTTCAGAAAAAAATACATAAATGTTAGCATGCACTAACATAAATGTGTATGCTGTTAACAATTCCAATGAGTGTATTACAGCTTAAGAAAAAGAAACAGAACATATTGCGTGTCAAAAACAGCGTTATCATGACAGAAACACCGCTGGTAAACTACATCGAAGGAAAATCTGGTTAATCTTCTATGTCCAGGTGCAGAAGCGCCAGTTTTCCGTTAGATTTTTCATTCATGAAAACACGGTGGACGCTAGGCGAGCCGTTAGCGCGGCGACGCTAATGCGAGGTTCGCTCGCCGAGAATAGCAGTAGCGATTATTAATACGTAACTGTCGTTATCAACGGTTTGCCGAGTGATATAACCAGTAAACATCGATGCGAGCCGTAGAAGGACGGTTTTAGATAATTCGCCCGGCTGATATCTCTCTTGGGAAAAATGATCGCGCTTTGTTGCGCGTCGCGTCGATTGCTGCAATGCAGGCACGACGGCTCTCGTGGCATGTTCCACGACTGACAGTGTCCATACTCTGTACTTAGTGGAGCGATAATGCCACGATAAAGTGTCAATGCTCGTAGTAATCGCCGACCGATTCACTGTGGAGCACTGATTACAGAGCGTTGCAGTGTTCTCGGAAAACCAATTAATTCTCCAACCGCGTTACGATCATCGCCTTCGTAATAAATGTTTACATGCTTCTACAACTTTTTAGCTTGTCAAAATAAATCGCCAACGATTTATTATATGCCTTTGCTATCAATCTAGGGGAGCACTGTTGCAGATTTCTCGCAATGATCTCAATTTTATTAGCAAGCGATAGCAGACAGTTCCAGCGGTTTATTCGCATTTGGTTTCTGACACAGAAATTGTATTTATTTCACTGGCAACCTTACGAATAGACGAAACAAATTTTTACTCGTTTGTAATCTCCCTCGACTCGGAGTAATTATCTTTCCATTTTCCACTGATTTATTCGCCGCTCTTTGACTTTTAATTTAAAGCTATCGTTATGAAAGTAATTTCGGTCTCTTTGTAAGTCGTCTACTTGGAAAATTGGAATTACTTTTACAACGACCCGATAGGTTCGAATACCGACGATTCTCGGATGTAATAAATCTGAGAATTGTCTTTCAATTCGTGTCGGTCCATATCGGAGGCCAATTAAACGGTTCGAAAATTTGCAACGCAAAGATCGCGCGCCCACGGCCGATCGGAGCCCTTGTGTCCAATCCTCTCGGATACACAAGACGAGAGAAACATCTTCGTCGATTTTTTTCACAGGCTCCTCTTTTTTTTTTCTTCCCGCTTATGGAAAACATCGTCCTTCGCGGCTCGTCCGTGAGCCACGGTAGAATTTTCTTTAATCCACGTCACCACTCTTTACGCTCGCTGTAATAGATACCACCTGCGCGATGTTTCAATCTGCCTGGAGAACAACCGATCGCCGTTTCAGCGGATCGTTTCTCTGCGCTTCTGCGAAGCAAAAAAATCGCCGGCCCGCTGCAGAGGATCCAACGATTCGACGAACTACGAGTCGCCGTTGTATCATTTATTAGCCAGGCACGACAATTCGCTTTATTCGCTCCCTGTCGCAGGAGATTTATCAGAACCGATTGGAAATCAGAGCACGGCGTCGGCGCAACTCGTTTGATTTTCGCTCGCGAGTTCGTCGATTTAAAAAAAGAAACCAGTGTCATCTTCGAGTTTATCATACATTTGAAGGAGGACGAGTTTGTTTTTATTCTCATCAGGTGCACGACCACTAGTTTGCTATCGGTTTCCTGAAGAACGAGTCGCGATATTCCGCTTGCTTCCGAATAATGCCAAGTTGCTTTCAAACTTTTGCGAAGAATCGACTTCTCAGTAAGTTTATTTATCAGTTTCATCCAGCTTCTACTTTGCTAGCAATTTGAAGAAGAACGAGTTGCATCAACAGCTTTAACTTTCGAAGTTTTAGAGAGAATAAGCTTGACCGCCGAGTTTATCATCGATTTCATAAGGAGAATTTCTCTTACAATGTCCTTTCGCTCGTAAACGATATATGGACAATTTAGACGAGGTTCGTAGTTAATTTTTATAGTTGTTAATTGTTTTCTTTGTAGTCGTGAATAATCGCATCATATTATTTCCCCTTCAATTGTCCATTTTCGTTGCCAAGCTGAGGGACAATTTGAGAGAATTTAGTATACTCCACTCTTATTTTGCCATGCTACATCGAGAAGAACCGAGTACGCTATCAATCTCTGTAAGAATCAGCCTTCAACGCGTCTCTTTGAAATTGCTTTCAATCAGCCTGAACGCAATTTAACTCATTCCTGTCTCGTACTCTCCCGCTCGGCTGCGAAACGATCGAGGGTCTTGGTAAGGCCGAAATCGTCGCGGCGGTTTCTGATGCCTGACGGTGCGCGAGTTGAACGGGTTAAGCTCGAGACAGGTCGCCGCTTCCTCGTCGACGAAGGCTGCCGAAAATAGTCGGCGAGGTTGCGCAAGCGATCGGTAGCTGGCATGAACGGTGCGCCGCGATTGGAAATCGGGCCGGGCGATCGGAGCTCGGCGACGCGCGAGTGCTCGCGAGTCTGCTCGCGGGTGCTCGGCCGGCGAGTGGGTGTCGCCGAGAGAGGCGAACAGATAATCGCGGAACGCGAATTCCTCGCCGCCTTACACGAACGCGAGCAATGTCGACCGATTGTGTCACACGCAGCACTGACCTCGCGCACTTCGACAGCCTTGCGCGCGCTCGCGTGCACGGCCCGCGACACAACCGCCGACAACGACACACAACACGCTTTTTGCCCTGCGAGCGAGCGAGCGAGCGGGTCGAGCGTGTCACGATCCGGACGCGTGCTGTCGCCGCGGATTTTTCTCCTGCCGCCACTAGAATCCTTCCACCGTCTCTCTCTCTCCCTCTCTCTCCGCTTCCTCGACTTTTTATCTTTAATTGCCGACCCCTACCACGTTATCGAGCGATCGATCGCCGTAATAACAAGGTGAAACGGTCGCCGATACGACGACAGAAATGTCATCGACGATCTTATCGGCGAAACCGTTTATGTTCCTCCTTCCATCGCGAATTTCCAACGACGGGGACGGGGTCGGCTTTGACCCGGATCAGCGAGATCCACGCTCGAAAAGCAACCGAATGTCCGGCATAGAGTCCGGTTCTCTGTATATAATAAACACATTTATTATATTTATCGTGCTAAATGTGTCGTATCCTTTTAGAAAATGCATGAAAAATCTCGTCAAAGGGGAGCATAAATTTTCTAAACATGTACCACAATCTTGGACCATTATATTCATAAAATTCATTCGTGTTCTTTACGAGACACGCAGAATTATGGTCGCCGCATTTATGTGACGCTGTTAGCAAACGAGTTAACGATCACAATGTTCTTATGTGCTCCGTGCAATGAACTTACAGGTATGATCGACGCGTCGACAAATTGCGGACCAATGTCGCTTAATAAAATTAGAAAAATGCGACAAATCTACGTAAAAAGTGTTTCTATTTCAATAGTCCGAGTCTTTGATCGTTGGAACATCCTAGACAGCAACGCAGCCATAAATCCTTGAACTCGCAGAGTTTTCCAAATTTTCCAATATTTACGAATCTGTAGGGATTTTTTCGAGCCCTTAACAATCTCAAAAGCCGAGAAGTATCGTGAAAAATTGCAACAGATCAATCTCAACATCCAGGCTTTCGAGAACGATCATGCGAGTACTACGTCGAACGAATCCTCGCGATTATGACGGAGAATTAGCTCAGGCATTCCGAGAAGCTCGACGACGACCCGGCCGCGGTTAAAACGGACAATAACGGTCGTCATGGATGTTCGAACGGTACGGTGATCGAGGATTAGCGGAACAACGGGAGATGGATCCGCGCATCGGTGCTCGGTGCTTGATTGCTCAGCCGACTGACGTAACGACAGCCAGGTGCCATTACAAGGATGATCGCAAGATTCCCGTAATGACGGAACAATGGAATGCTTAATTGAACCGGCTATCTGAGAAACGTCCGATATCGGTGTTCTCAACGGGTTGCGTCAGACGTCGCGGCTGCGTCCAGAATCAAAGAGATCTGCGATAGAACCGTCCGAGCCTCGGCAAACGTGACGAGCGTCGCGTTACTTTTTCATAGATGACACGCGCGACGTTCCTGGATTCCTGGCCCAAAATGTTGAGAGCAATGGGCTTCTGCTGATAATTAGATAATCGGGGATTTCCAGTCTTTCGATGACTGCAGAAGTTCAGAAACGTCGAAAAATTCGGGATCTCCTGAAATCATAAAGATTGTAAACTTTCTGAGACTTTGATGATTAATTTCTTACGTACTGTTATTTTCGCTGTTACAACAATTACAATGTTCCTAAACGTAACAATGTCTTACACAGAAATGAATATCAGTACTCATTGCGTACAATAATCATTTTACTCGAATGCTAATTATTAATGACGAGCGAACACAATTCTTTTTCCAAATTTATCCGTCGTTTCCTAAACAATCTAAAAGCTGGAAATATGTTTGAAAGCATTTCGATCTGAGAATTTTCTAAAAGAGCATCCAGAGTCTTGGAAGTTCGGTTCAAAATTGCCAACGATGGTAACAATTTTCCGGAGGCTTCGCATGAGAATTAGTGGAGTTCCAGTTAGACGGGGACGAAAATAGGGCCACCGTCTTCCAAATTGAAAGCTGATGCACGGTGGCGATTGATTTGTCGATCACGAACATTTCGTTGTCACACGTGGCTGATTCCATTCCGGGAACGTGACTTGGCAGCGGCTCGCCGCGTCGCGTCGCAGGAAACGCGCGCGTGAAAGGACTCGTCGTTTCTGACGCTAATCTCGTCTCTCTGAATGGAAAAGTCGTCACCGTCTAGCTGACGTTCATGCGTCAACGCTCAATAGACGTTTTGCCAGCTGTCAACGACGGCTTTCGGCATCGAAAGTTTACGAAAACAAATCATACGAAAATCATACGAAAATCATATGGAAATCAAAGGAAAATCATATTAGGATTATTTCGAAATTTATATTATCCTCGCTTATTGAAAACAATTATTGTTCCTGGTTAGAGAAGAGCGGTCGGCTTAAAATATCATAATGAAAGATGGCAGCGTCGATTACTTAAAGAACCGACGGTCGTATCAAGGTAAACGACGCGCTCAACGGCCGTTGTCAACAATGTTGCGTGCGTTGACTAAAAATCATCCCGAAATAGCTGTTATCGCGTAACCGAAGGCGCGGTTGGCTAATCTACGACCAGCCGAAATTTCGCCGAGATAATCCGGCAAGATTGATACGTCCCGCGCGCAGGATTTCGGAAAGGGTGCAAACCGTCCGATTTATCGGTGTAATTTACGATCCAGAGATCGGGAGCCCGATCCGGACTTGGATCTCCCCGTTTCGAGGTTGGCGGGGCCAGTTTAAATCGGTCGAAGATCGACGAATATATTTCACCAAGATTCCATTGTCACGGAATAAATTTAGGAGAGGAAAGACGGATCCGAACCGCGCGGAAGCCATCTTGAGAATCAATTCGGCGAGAATCGCGAACAGAAGAAACGGGAAACGAGGTTCACCTGGCTCGGCCCAACGACGATTGTCGCGCGCCTCCGTTTCATTACATAATGCCGATTATACAAGAGTTGCATGTTGCGGTCGGATCAGGGCCAGCGCGATATTACGTAGTAAATAAATATATAATTGGGTTGGCTACATATCGTAGGCTTAATCCAAGGCTGGGTCCATGACATAGAATTTCAGCGTTCTGACGCGATGCCGCTAGTATTAGCCGATTATAACAGGCACGGCTGTTGCGAAACCGAGGGACGGCCCTTGGGAGATCACCGCGATCATCAACAGCCGCTAATGGCCCCGTCGATCGGCCAGAGGACTCCGTCTTTGACACGGTTCGACGCGAAAATCATCCGCACGCCTCTCACGATCGACCAATCCAATTTTCTGCTCAAACACGCGCCCGTCGATTTGATTCGCGACTCGAGCGTGCCTCGATGCAAGTAGATACAGAGATAACATTTATTTCTGTACAGCGTCTATGTACCTCGCAGGATGATCGTTCAAAGAGTTTATCGGGCGATTGATATCTTTCCTTAGGACTTCCTTTCCATCAATAATGCTTTCATTCTCGCATGCTCGCCTTGCCAATAGCGACGAGAAGAAATCAGCTGTTCGTTTAAAAATGAACGCACGACACGGTACGATTAAAGGTGCGGGCAGTTCATTGAATTAACGAACGAATCCATAAAAAGCACGAAAGAATGAAGGAACAAAAGAAACGGGCACTTTGAAGCGTTCGCAGATGCTGGCAACGCGGCCGCGAAGAAAAAGCCGCGATTTATCGCTGGCAAAATACACAAAGGCTCGCAAAGAGTGGTTGCGACACGACAGCGCGCTGTAGCGGGCCGATAATGGCGCCGCGCCGCGCCACGCCGCGCCGGCCTGCCGGCGAGAAAAACAAGTTGAACGGCCTCGGTCCTCGTGAAAACAAGATCTATATTCCGTGATCCAGCGAGGCACACGTGCCACCGTTTCGAGGATCTAGAAGCAGAACGGTCCCGCCGCGGCTTTTTATCGACGGGGGCCCCGCGCGATCTTTTCGTACGCGCCGAGCGGAGCCGAGCGGAACAAAGAGGCGGATTCGAGAGCCGCGGCACGCGGGCACGTTGCTGCACGCGGCGACGAAAAGCGATTCACGGCACGGAACGCCGTTAATTAAACCCCGTCGCGGCACCGCGTCTCCTTTTACACGAATTGTCCAAAGGCTGTATAAAGCGATACCGGAATCGACTCCGTGCCGGAGACCTTGCTGTCCCGGTTGAGCGCGGCGTCGCGAGCCGCGACCAACGCTCCTATCACTATACTTCGCGCGGCTCGAGGAAGGTCGCCACGCGAATGTAAAACGGCCCGGCGAAGGACAAGCCTCCGCAGTGATTAATATTGAAGCTTGATCGTCGGAAACAAGGAAACTCCGAGGACCTTGGTCGCACAAAGGCGATCATCGGCTTTCCGATCTGGAAAAATAACGATTATGGTCCTCGCAACCTACAGGAGGATGTCCTTCCGATTTCATTCCGAGTAATTAGTTGCTTGTGTAAGGTCGCGGGTGGAACAGTTTCAACTTTGAGCATGGTGTCAGTCAGTTCTATTGTTTAAACCCATAGTTTAGATCTCTTTGTCGAGCGACATTGTTGGCCAAAGTTTGTCCGCGTAAACTGGTTGTTCATTTCATGTCCGAGTTAGGAAAGTGAGTTGTTTGTTCTCGGCGCGAGGTAGGTCCTTTAGGTAAGATCGCAAATTGCGAGACTCGCCATTTCAAGTTTATTAAAAATGCCTTGCTATCCGTGTTAGATTTAGATTGATAGATTTTAGGTTAGGATATTGCCTCAATCTTTCATAGACCAAATTTCTTTACTAGTTACTTATTTGCAGACAACTTGCAAGGCATTTACTTTGATATTTTAGGTTGATGGTGCAACCATCCGCCATGAATATTGTTATGGGTTATTTCAGAGACCTTATATGATTAAGACGTATACGTCATTTTGTGAAAACACCAAAATTATTTGCTACAATGTGTATACATTAGCATATGAGCTGAAAGTTATACAGGTTCATAGATAGTTAATGCAAATTGCTTCTTAACCCTTTCACTGCGGCAGTGTCGTCCGCCGAAGTACATACTGTCATTGAACGAAAGCTCGCGCCAGAAATATGCACATTGCGTGTGATTTCTGTATATGCGTTTTTCTTAATTTTAAATGACTGTGCTGAATAAAACATTGCTTTCATGTAACAAGTATGTTTACATTTTTAATATGAAAGGACCTACAAAATTATAAAAATACAAAATTATTTTTGCATTTTGCCTACGGATGCCACTTGTATACACATCATTTGGATGCCGCATATATGCGGCGCTTGGCACGAAAGGGTTAAGGATGCAATATAAGTATTTTAATTCTAGAGTGCCAGTAATTCAGTAATTCGTTGTTAGACTATAATGGCCCCAAAACTAAGGACGCACGGATCACCAGAAATTAACCATTTACGAAAAACCTTCAAGCACCCTTAATTCTCAACCCCATGTGTCACTTGTAATCACTTAGACTCGCCTACAATTACCTAGGATCAGCTAGGATCGTCTAAAATCATTTAGAATCAGCAAGAGTGCACAAATGCAACTCGGGGCTCGCAAATTCCCTTTCGCTTTCGCCAAACGGCAAACTATTTCCGAAATCGATTCGCCGGTCGGCTGGAATCGAGCAGAGGAGCAGAAGGAGGAAGGAGAGAGGCAAATGGAGAGAGAGAGAGAGAGGGAAAGAGAGAGAGAGAGAGAGGCCGGGAGAAAGAGCGAGGAGGGTCGGCGCTTAGGAAAGGGTGGCGGTGGTGGAGCGAGGGGGGTGGGAGGGCCTTGGGCAGGCTGTCCTTGACTCAGCACAGTTACCCCGGCTCCAAGTGTGACGTCATTCTGCATAACTCGCCTAATTGCATCGTTGCTGCCGCTGCTGCCGCGGCTGCGGCTGCGGCTGCACCGATCCCCCACTCCTCTCCATGCGTTCCCCACCACGGTTCCCCTCCCGTTCCTCATGTTTCTGCTCTTTCTCGCCCCTGGAACCCCACCAGTTGCCACCAGTCGCCACGCAGACCGTGGCCCGCGTGGCTCCCTCGCTGCCTAACCGAGACTCCGAGGCTCGAAACTTCGAGACTTCGAGACCGAGAGACCCCTCCCAGGTGGCAGCCGACTTAATAGCGCTAACTAGTCCGTCCTGCCCTCTCCTCCCGTTGTTCTCCTCTACTACCCCACCCCCCGGAGACAACTCACCCCCTCGTCGGCCGCGCCACTATAACTCTTCTCCATACGGTTTTGTTTGGACGTTACGAAACCGTCGGCTCGCGAGCCTCTTAATTGGAAACGATATACCTGCGCTCCTCTTCTTCTTCTTCTTCTACTTCTTCTTCGTATTTTACTTCGATCAGCCCCGTGATTAGATCGCAGGGGTGGGAGATAATTCAGCATCGGAGAGAACTTTCCACGATGAGCGGTTGCCTCCTTTGAAAAATATTTTTCGAAGTACATCCCCTCCCCCCCGATCTCCCCTCCGAAGATTCAACTATCTGTTCTCCAACGCTTCCTCTTCTTCATCTTCATCTTCTCCATCTTCTTCGCGATTACGGCTGTGCGAAGGTAATCCCGCACTTTCAACCCCGAGGAATTTTTAAATGAACGGTTCAGGGATGTTTTTCTGAAAGCAATTGATCTGCTGGCTAATGTTTGCTCGCTCGTACGGCCGAGATGAACGGTTCAGCCTCTGACGGTTCTGTAACAGAGATTAGCAGCGTAAGATTTAAGTTTCACACTTCTTGCTTGATTCGAACAGAGAAACATAAACGGCCGGTGCACGGAGTATCCGTGCAGCTTTGTAAATGGTATTACCTTTTTATGATTAGGCTGAATGATCTAAATTTGTTTCGGTAGTTGGAAGGATTAGGTTCCTAGACAATGGTTAAGGAATGTCTTCCAAGCAGCTCCTCGAATAGGTAGAAAACGGAGACCCAGTATTTGCTACGTTGCGATTCGAATTTAATTGTTGCAATACGAGGTAAAACAAGGCTGCCTAATTTTCTTAACACCCCGACTGTCTCGTATTTCATCGCGAGCAAACGAAACGATTAGCTCGGGGGAGACTTTGTTTGCGCTGTTGGCATTGCAGAAAAGCTGCAGTTGTCCAGCGCGCAGTTTGCGTTGCTAATAACCGAAGGCCAAGCCGAACGCGAGTCGATGACTCCTTTCTTTCGCGGTCCCAGCTGCCTTCGGGCCACCGCTGCCATTACCATTGCCGCTGCCATTGCCGCTGTCGTTGCCGTAACATCGCAGCGCACCGCCGCGATCCGAACGATACCATCCGCGATTCTTTCGCGTCACGACCTCGCCGATCGGAAGCGGGTTCAGGGTCGTCCGTTCGCGATCATCCGAACGCAATCGAGCCCGGCGAAATCATTCTTTCGATCCGCCAAGGAAAACGAGCTCGACTTTATCCCCGCGGATCGTTCATTACCTCGGAAACTTGTCGGAAGTCCTTTGAATATTCCCTTTTCTGCGCCGCGACCTTCTGGTCCTTCTCAATTATCGCGAACCAGTAATTAAGTCGCCTCGACATGTGCTCGTATTAATGCTCGCTCAGGCTTCATATTGTTGTTCAATGGTTTTTCAACACTTTAAATGCGATTCGAACGATTCGTCAATGACGCGAGCGTGTCGATAATATCGCTACAATAACAATTGCACCGACGCAACAAGACGCTCAACCCTTGGACGGCAGCCACCTTGGCGATCGTGCAGACTGCGAGACCCAAAAATTCATTTCTTTGTTCGACATTCTATTAATCGTACAATTCTTTCAAAGATTCTTTTTTGAAATTATTTAGTCGATGTTGAATTCATCAATCGTTCGTAAGTAATCTTTTATTATTTTCACGGCGTACGAATGCGAGAATGGTAAAAATAGTCTCTGACTTAATAATAGACGTAGACGAGGTCTGAAAGCGACTGTCGCCTTAGAAGAATTATAACATTGAATTTATTGAAATTCTTCGCAATTTGTATAGTAACGTAGTAAGAATGAAATCAGCTTTGTGATTGCAATAGTTTATAACGAGGTGACCTGTCCGGCGATGGTAAGTTTAGTGCGAAATATTAGAGAATTTTAAAGAATTTGTTAGGTTCCGTTTCGAGCAGTGAAAGGGGTTGAAAAACGTTCGTCGAAGTTGCTTTTGGCGGGCGAGCTCCCGGGAAGGAGTGTCTGATCAAGAATGGACGGGTCTACTGCGCCAGTGAAAACGACATCGCCACGGGCTGCTGCGCCACCAGAAAACGGCAATCGTCGCGGTGTCTGTTGACACCTTTGCGAAACGCGCTCACGAACCGCTGACGGCCGTTGAATTCGAAGGCGAAGGCGATGCGTCGCAGATGCACGTGGCGGTGCACGCGAGCGCAGCTGCGGTCCTCGGCGTCGCTCGGCGCGGCTCGGGCCTGCTCGGCAAGGCCTCGAGCATGCATTTAATCTTGCCGCGTCAACGTCACGTGGACCGCCAGCCAATCGGCGGCTCTGTTTCGACACCGGTGCATTGCCACGGCCGTTGCACGTGACACGTCCAATGACGCCTATGCACTACGTCTCCTTTTTATTGTCAAGCGAGTTCGATTTCCCTGTCGCCGAACTGCGAATTTATCCTTCGCAGTGACTCTATTCGATCCTCTCCAGTTACCCATACTAAAAATTTTATTACTTTTAGCTTCATTGGCCACGCTAATTTCTATCTCAAATTCCATCCTATTTGTTTTCTAATTATACTAGAAGTTGGATTATTGTACAGCTGAATTGTGCACATTAGATTGTGTTCTAAATCGTCTTTTATTTACTACGTTTTTTTTCTTTAATTGGCCTATGAGTCTTCTTTTATCTAGATAAATAGTGTTATAATTATAATAGTAAATAGTTCTCTCTCATTCGCTGTATTCTCCTGTTTTTCTCAGTTTCCACGCGTGCTCGTACAATTCCACGAACGCAGTTATGAGAAATGTTATTTTGCGAAATAGGAAACGGGAAAAACTGTAAAAAATTGTAATTGTTTGATTTTGCGCAAAGATCAGCAGTCCGGTAATTACTTCAACGTTCGAATAGCAGCATTCGGTTTAGATTCTGAACCATCACCCTCCAATAGCGACGATATTCTTCGAAGGATCGTCGACTTTCGTCGTTCCTTAATTTTTCTCCCGGGTTTCACGTCCGAAACAACGACCTTCGACTCGCCGTATCTCCTATAATTTCCACCCTCTGTTATTTATAGCGGTTTTTAGGTTTTTATTTTGTCTCCGTAGCTCGTTTAATTGCCGCCGATTTATATTTTAAGGCGACACTAAAACCATGAGCTCGTAACGAAAACACGGCCGCACACATTCTGCCGATCCGTGAAACATTCGTCCCTGAAGCCGGCAGCATCTATATCAGCAGAAATTACATCGTATTCAGGTTTATCGTCGGCCAAGCAACGTCACTAAGTGGCAACGGGTTAAGGCCGGGTAATCAATACCTTGTCCGAGAACGACGCGAGGAAACCATTCCGCGAGCAAATTTGTAATCCGGGGAAGACGTCGAATAACCCTCGGTTAGAACTCGCCGCGATCCTGCAATACTTTATCGATGGTCAATTTGTATTACCACGTGTTACGTCGAAAACGATCCCTCTGACTAATGCGAACGATCAATTTCCATTGCTTTGCATCGCGTTCGAATTGGCTGCGAATTAAATTGTTTTTGTCGATCGGTTTTACATCGGCACGAAACGCGATCGTAGCAGGCTTCGTTGCTCTTCGGCTAGATTTATCGAATTGTTTTAATTTTGCAACTTGCATCGCTGGTAGTATCCGCAAGGCAGGAAAAACTGGTCCGAGTTCTCGCCCTGTGCTTGCGATCTAATGTAGTAAAAAGGTGCCTGTATCGAATTTCTTAGACGCTTCTACTTGCTGAAAAAACTACATTCGAGCCTCGCTTGGCGCTTTGAAATCTTTCAGAAATGATTTACAATGTCTCTCCGATTTCAACGATGTTGCGATCCGCGTAGCCAACAGATCCGAGGCCTAGCTTAGTCTTTGACTGTCAATGATTCCTCGATCGTCGTTCGAGCTTCTTCGAAGTTCGATTTTCCAGAAGAGGTTCGCGTCACTTTGAAACGATTGCTTTGTTCAAGGGTCGTGGTGTAGCGAGTGCGTGTCCGAGCGACGTCACCGGCGCGATGCACTTATTGTTAGCATCTCCGGCGATGAGTCCTGCACACAGCCTCGTCCTTGAACATTTTTTCACGAATACACGCGGCCGGCTCTCTCGATCGGAATCGAGCCCGGCCTGCCAGGCTGCCTCGCACGCCGCCGCGCCACGGCTCGGCGCAGCATGGCGAGCCGATTGTCCTCGAAAAGGAGATGTAATAAAGATAATTGTATGCCCGCACCGATGGCTGACGTCAGTATCGTTTGCCGATTACCCGGCCGCGCCGCTTCGGCTGTAACGAGCCGCGCCAATAATTCCGGCCTGGTGGCGGTGGTTGCATTTCCCTGGCCCAATCTACTAGAGTACATTCTTCGATTATTCAGACGTCTAGCAGCTGACGCGGAACATTTCTTTTCTTCGTAAAGATCCGTGAATCGTCGTAAATTATATGTTGAGAATTCGGAGGATATCGCAGCCAAGCGCAATGCATCGTCGCAGAGGGATTCCGTTAGCGTGTATCGGATCACCGGGGGCTAACAAGCTAAAAATGACATCCCGCGGAAAGAGGGTCCCGCGCGATCGTTGCCCGGAACAAAAGCCGCGTCGGTTTTCCAAGAATTCCAAAAAGAATCGGTCGTTTGTGGAACGACACGCGGCGGCGATCGAGGCGATCGAGGCGATCGAGGCGACCGAGGCGACCGAGGCGATCGAGCCGCGGCGCGCTGCTCGCTGGAGGAGAGAGCGCGTACAGAGAAAGAAGGGAAGAAGTGGACAGACTCAATAGGTGACCTTGACGGCCGGAGAGTCCTTTAAGAGCCGAATGGTCAACGTTCCAGGGACCTTCAGAGTCTCGTAGTCACGGACGGCCAAACTGCAGCGAAGCCAGACGCTCCCAATAAAGCTCGCTCGCATCTGCTTCCACTGTGCACCAGCCTGAACTCTGTGTCTTTCTCTCCTCTCTCTCTCTCTCTCTTTCTTTCCCTCTCGCTCTCTCTTTCTGTCTCGATCCTGAGCATCGAGCTCGTTCTGCGTCGTTCCTCGAACCGAGTCCTCCTTCTCCTCCACCGTCCTCTCGTCTCTCTCTCTTTCTCTCGCTCTCCTCTCTCTCTCACGTATACGCATGCTCTCTCGCTCTCTCTCTCTCTCTTTTTCGCTTGTTGGCAAAACTAAATCCGGATCTTTCGCGGACCGAGGAATTCCTCCTGCCACCCAATTCCCCGAGACAGTTCCCTCTGATCGGGGGAATAATTTGTTCCGCCGCGAACGAGAGAACCCGGCCCTTCCTTCCTGTCTTCCCTTCCCTTCTATTCCCTTCCAAGTGCCAACTCGACCCTTACCGATACCTTAAACAGCCGCGGCCGGTTTTTAGAGCACCGACGGCGACCGTGTCGACGGAAATTAGAGATTAACTCTTCGCGCGACGCTCGGCCTCGCAAAACGTTCTTTGACCCGCCTGTCCGAGTTTCTTAATTTTTCTGAACAATCTGCCAGGGCCCGTCTGCAATATAATAGTTGTATTATAGTTGTATGTTGTATAATAGTTGTAATACTGGAAATTCTCTTTAACTGTCCCTCATCTCGTTGACAAATATGCACAACTTTGGAAAAGGGGATACGATTATTCGAATCTCGCGGCACATTCTCATAGTTGATGGTAATCGACTGCTATAAATTCTTTCCAAGTTGGCTATTTTTGTTTAACCCTAGAAAGATAACCTACGTCGCAGAGGCGCCTGCGAAATAAACCGAAGACTGTTGATTTTTGTTAATTTTTCATAGAGGTCTAGTGATTTAAGTTTAAAATTACTTAAAATATAAAAAAATATAATATAAATGCATTTTATTTTTACAATAATGCCAAACCTTTAAAATGACTAGATTAACTTACATGATCCATTGTTACGTACGTTGTCATATGGTTATCTTTCTAGGGTTAAAAGCTGAGGGACAAATGTTCTGTGTTTCCAAAAATATTGTATAAAAGTAATTTTGTAAAAAAGTAACTCCGATCCTGGAAACTCTGCGACCCAGACTTTGGATTATGTGTCTCGGTAATATGTAGAAAGTACGTCCGTCGCCATTGTATTTTTGGCTTACCATACGTTTCAAGGTACTTCGATCGTCGTCTATTCGTTGTCGCTCGTCATTCGATTTTTCTGATGCAAGACAAAACAATCAGAAAATAATTCCGTCCGTCGATCGTTTCTGCTTGTTTTCGGCGGTGAACGAGAGAAAATAGGATGCGCCGTGCGTGGCCTGGCAAAGCGTCACGCTAGTTCCAAGATTTATGCGGCTTTTAGATTTCTTTGCATCGAACGTGTTCGGCCACGTTTAGATTCCCTGAGGAAGATTAATGAAGGCTGACGCGAGGAGAAAAGAGAAACAAAGAGAGCAGCCAGCCGGCCGAATTCGCTGCGTCACTGGCCAGACATGAACACGAGCAACCCCCTGCTAAACATCGTGCCGAAGTTGATTTCTTTTTCGAGGCAATTGCCCGTCTTTCCTGCTGCCATCGAATCGGACAGTCCCTCGTCAAGCAATTTTCATCGCGCCAATCGGAACTCGGAGTTCTTAACAAGCGACCTTAAGTCAGTTTTCAAGAACCATGACATCCCTTAACACTTTACCAAACGTTTATTTATTTTTACTCCATTCATCGCGAAGGGTATTTAACATTTAAGTATTATTAATTATATAATCGTACCTCAATAGTGGATAGCAAATTATTGGAGAAGAAGATGTTAAAAATCGGTTTTATAAATTTTCAGAATAAATCGGTTAAGGATTGTTTCGCCCTAAAAGAAACAGCTCATGATCATCGGTCGAAAATCCTTGCAGGGATTCGTCGAACCGCGCGTCGGAGCGCTCAATTTCCGAAGAAAAGACAGTCCTACCTTCGGATTTAATTATACACCGTTTCCGGTTGCGTTTTCTTTGTTGCCGTTCGCTCGGCGGCTCGGCGGCTCGACGGCTCGGCGCACGCAACGAGTCCTGTCACGTAAGTAACGACTAAACAGCCATAGGTGAGAAGACAATGCAATCGTGTAATTGTCCGCTGTCACGCTAACGCGTAAACATCTGGGGAATTCGTCACGAGAGAAAAAAATCCCACATGAACGGCGCCATTCATGCCCGACCGACGATTTACGATTGCGATCGATCACCATTAGGAAACTGCTGGTTACGACTTGAAGTCCTGTCGGAACAAATAACGGCGATCGCGAGCGACTAATGAAACCAACGAAAATAGAAAACTACGAAGTCCGCTATCGATCGATTAGCAAACGCGAAGATGAAAGAGGAGGAGGAATACATTTTCACGTAACTTCTGTTTCTCACAATTATCATGGACAATTTTTCCCTTGCATAATGATCGGCAGCCGACTAATGATTCGCGATTGCGATCGGTAACACGCAGAAAGAGAGGAAAACAACGATGTCGTAACCGTTTTTTGAAAGTTATCAACGAGCCGGGCAGAAAAAGAGGAAAACCAGCCAGAGAGGGTTGCGCGGAGTATATTCCCCGCGCTAATTAATTTAATTGCGCTTAAAATGCGGATACGCGGCCGCGGGGGAAAGCCGGCAATTATGATAATAATATTTTATCGCCGCGCCTCGGGAAGCGTCGCTCTGTGAATTATTAATTCCGTTATACAATTCGTGCCGATGGCGTTCGAGTCGAACGCGCGATTATCCATCGCGGCTTCGTTATCGACGCCGACGATTCCGCGGTGCAGCCGTCGACACGCCTCTCAGCCTCTGCTTGCACGACGGATTTATTCGTCTAGATTCGAGCGACCGTAAAGTTCGAACGAAATGTTACACTCCGGTAATACGCGAGTATCGATGAATTAATTGTTTGTTTGTATACGCGGCGCGATAAAGCAACGCCGAGAATCAAGAACGAGCCCGTCATTCGATTTTCCTCGGTTGATTGCGTATTAAGAGGATCGTTTATCGCGCGATAAATAAATTGCAGACGACGCGAGATAACCGAGTGTTCGTTAACGATCAACAACAATGACTCAATAGATTTAAGAACGAACCGTAACACCTAGGCATCCATCAAACCGACGACATCGGCTTATTGTGTGCTCGCCGCACGCTACACCTATCGAGGACACGTAAACAGAACGATTATTACGTTACTGTAAAAACGGGGCTAACGATTTAGATACAAGTAAATTGATATTCGCGATTTTCATACGCGTCGTTCAAAGTTCTACGTGATTAGAAACGCGTGTGGAATAAATGGCTATTCAGTAAAACGGATACGACGAATTTAAGGGCAGATAAAATTCCAATCCCGTAGAACCTCGTTTCCCGTGTACGGTTGAACGGTCGGAATTGACGCAGGACTACGTACGCCGTGTCGGGAACGTGTTAATTAGTGCGGCGAAGAAACGTGTTCGGGGCTTTGAATCGCAACTGCGAAGCAGTTTGACGGCATGGGAGAGTGTTCGGGTCGCAGCCCGACTGTTGCAATCCCGGTGCAGTTGCGCATCGGAGACGGGGAATCGAGCTGACACGAGGCCGGGGGAATATTCGAAGCGTCGGCGTCGGCGGCGGCGGCGGCGCGGTTAGGCGAAGGTCGAAATCGTAATCCCGGGCCGAGTCGGGCCGGTTTCAAGTTCACGGCTCCGGAGCGAAGAAGACGCGAGGGAGTGGCTGCTCTCTCCGGCGGCTCCGGAGAGGACGAAACACGGTAGACGAGAGACGCGGGACAAAGGACCAGAGGAGAGAGACCAGAAGGAGCAGAGCGAAAAGCCGAGAGGCGGCGACCGGAGAATTCGTCATCGAAATTTCTGGAAAAGCCAAAGCGAGAGAGTGCAGTCATAGGTCCCTCTCTCGCGGGGAGGCTGGCGAACAGAGAGCACGTTGGCCCGACTCGTCCGGTCTATGACTCAGGAATGACCCTCGTTGAACCGCGCCGAGCCGAGCCCGTGCTGAACTGAGCGGAGCCGAGTCGCGACCGCGACTACGACCGCGACCGCGACCACGACCGCGACCGAAATGCACCGCGCGAAAGCAAAATTCGCGGCGCGCGTTTTAGCCGCGCCGTGCCCGAAAATATCGCGCGTTGTCGGCGGGGCCGGGACCCTCTTGCCCCGCGCGCGCGCCATTTTTCGAAGGTCGATCGCACGGTGAACTCTCGCGGGAGACCGCGAAAAAAAAGAGGATCCGGGATCGATTTATTTTTGCTTGCGTCCTTTCCGCTAGGCCTACGACCGGTCGTTCGATCGACGACTTCCAAGCCGCTGTATAGCCAACAAGCTTTTCGGTTCGACGCACCTTCTTTTCAGCAGAAAGGGGATCTCGACGGTTCGATGCTCCTGCAATTTTTTCAATGCGTCCACCTCGAAGAATTATTTTTGGTGTGCCGAACTACGCGGCAATATTTTTAGAAGCGTTTCCAATGATATTGGTTTAGGTCGGTTCCGAGATAGATTTAGAATTGTCAGATTGTTTTTACAGGACCGAATTTATTTGGACAACTTGCTTATTTTATTATAACCCGTGCTTGCATTAAATGTTCGATCAAACCCTACGAAAGGCTCTCCAGATTTTCAACAATTTTAAAATGAAAACGCGAGCACCGGTCATTTTTGCCATCGCGATGGGTTCCAGCGTTAAATATAAAATGGTCTGCATCGGCTTTTCAACTGCTACTCCAATAATTTCCAAACAGCTTTCCAGAGTGTGTCGGTTCTCAAAGAGCACGCGTAAAATACCTGCCCATTTTACTCGGGTTTTATTTGTTCAGCGTTCGTCGTTCGTTATTAGCAATAAAGCAGCCGGCGCGATCTTCTCCGGCGATGTTATCCGCCGCCGGTTTCGCCCCCGGGCCTACGAAATCTCGAATATCAATCGAAAGTCCGTTGGCCCCGCTAAACTTAACTCTTTGCCGGCGCGGCTGCATCGCTTCCGGTCGTTCAGACATTTTTCCAGAAATTTCTGTCGCCGGCCTTCGAACCCGCCGATCTAAGGCAGCAGGTAATGAATCACGTGTTTTCGCGGCGATGATATCAGACCGCCCACACGCCCGAATATTTCCCACAGACCGGGTCTTCGAAACTCCATCGTTCCAGATCTAATTAGTGTCTCGTCTATGGTGTATTATTGGCGCATTGTGACGATATTTAACCCCTTGCACTGTAATAACGAGTCAGACTCGTGATAAAGATTCCATGCCATATTTGCTAAATATAAATATTATTTATCTTTATTCGCTTCTTCTGCATCGAAATCAAATTGAATTCTTTTGTTAGAAAAGTCTAGAAATGGAAGTAAATTGAAACAATGCAAGAAACAAAAATGATCTGGTTCTATTGATTAAATTATTAAGGACAAATAAGTGCTAATCAACGCAACATGAAAGGAGTTACAACGCAAGGGGTTGAAATATAAAAGTCACGAACACACCGAACAAAATAAAACTAATAGCAATTGTAAATTCTTATCAGAAGTTTATCGAACAGAGACAGATTTTCCAATCGAGAGGAGGCTAAAAGTGAGATCAACGACGAGGAATTTCAACGAGCAACGATCACGCAAGCGGAGGCTCCGAACATTGTTTCCGACTAAACGCACCGCGGCAATATTTCGACCCGTTCGTCGCTTTCGCAACCCCTAAAGAAAAGGTTAGCTAAATGTCTGCGGAGATCATTGCAACGGATTAGATTGTCTTGCACAACGGTCTATCTATCGTGTAATAAACGAATTTTTTTCTCGCGGTCGTTACGCGAGCTACGTTCCGCGTCAGCCTCCCGACAGCCAAAGATACGAGCGGCCGCGTGTCGTAACGTATCCGCGGTAATACCGGATCTCGCCGCGGAATTAAGGCCTCCGCACACTGGATGAAGACATTGGACGCGTTCAATGGGCGCCGATCGAAGCCCCGTTCTACTCCATTAGTATCCGATCGCAACGCGAACCACGCAATCCACGTCCCATGACTGATGTTGCTGGAAATCGGAGACGACCGACGAAGATCCAGCGATTCCGACTTCCGAGAGTTGTTAATGATTTTTAGGATTATGGAGAATATATTCTAGGTAGTTTTCTGGTCGATTCAGGTATGGTAAATTTATTCTGCGAGTTCATTCTGGCCATTGTGAACACACCTAAAAGTATTAGTTAACTTCGCCGTCTAATTTCAGATTCTATCATTGATCATTCTCAGCTGTATTCACCGATAATAAATGATTTTCTGTGAACTCTTTTGAGATATGTTACTCAGTTTCGTCACTCAGTTTCTTCATATTTCTTCCATCAATTCGTTTAAAACATATCCATCGATACTGTTCCACCACACCCCTCCATCACACCTAATATCTTCTTCCATCGTTCTTCGAATTCGTTTACAAATTTTTCAATTCCCCTTCACTTTCACCGACTCTTGTCCCACTTTTTACACTCAGCGACATTTCCTCACGTTTTTCAACAATTTTCCTAGTCACGACGAGAGCCGAGTTCGCTCTATAAATCAGAAAATGCATCTCCAATGGCTCTGGCGCATAGCACCCAGTGGTTCGCGTCGAAGTTGATCATTTCGTAAACACTTGTGCAATTTCTTACGGTCCACGCTCGCGGGGCTGACGCTGTTCGATGGTCGATCTTGTAGTCGATAAATCGCTGAAATAGAGAGATCGTTCTCTGTTCTGGGATGGGATCCTAGAAGTTGGACTAGACGATCGACGGGCTCGAGTCGGGAGGAGCAAAGGGGCCGGGACAGTGTGCGTGGGCCTTTAAGCCCGTTAAGAACCCGTCGAATGCGCGGGAAGGTGTATCCCGTATCCGAGCGCGGAGGGAAGCCGTTAATTCTTGTGCTTTGACATTAGCGACGTGGTTGCTTGCCTCGCCGCTGTACTTTATTTCGCAGTCGGTAAATCGTAAAACGTTAAGGCGACCGGCCCGGTCGAAGACATCGTTCCGCGGCTACCAGCGCCTATGCATCACGCTACTCTCGGGCTTGTTCGGCGGGACGCCCGCCGTTTGCTTCTGTGGCCACGGAATTAATGGCTTTATTCGCGGTACTGTCCAAGATTATCGCCGTTACGCTCTCGCGGAATCGTCGACCCACACTTTTCAATTAGCCCACGAAAATTTCGTCATCGTTCGCTGCGGTCATCATATTTCTGGACACGTTTGGAAGATTTTTCGATAAAGTAGAAATTTACTGTCAGCACGCTATCTAGTTACTGCTTCGATTACACGGTTTTAGCGTAGGTGATAGAAGTCTCAAAGATTCAATTTTTACACGCCATAGTTGAGAGATTTTTTGATAAAGCAGGAGCCATCGATTCGAAGCCATCAATTGTCTAGCTACCACTGCGTCAGCTTACGATCTCAATCTCCACCGATTATCGAACGCGAGACTATCCAGTCCCTAATCTCGACGGATCAACTGGTTTCGCTTTGGATTTCCGAGTTGGCCCGGATTAGTCTTTCATCGACTAAATCGTCCAGACTTTCGTCTCCCGGCTGAAAGATTGCCAGAGCTTACCGAGTCGGTTTCGCCGTCAGTCTTTTTGCTTGCCGTCCCGTCCACCTGCCCGCCCGTCGACCGCACCTCTGGACTCCTAGACCCACGGTAATCGATCCAAGGACCCTCGTGGTGGCAAGCCATTCGATCATCTCACACGAATTATTAGTGTCAAGTGAAAAAACTTGGGAATCAACCGTTGCTTGCGATTCTCGCAACGCGGTCGTAATCGATTGCTGAAATCATCCTCGCGTGTCGCGGCGTCACGCGATGATCCCGGCGTCACCGGCAAGCAAAGAAAACGATTACTTATGCATTCCTGTTTACAGGAGGAAAACGGTTGCGGTACTCCTGCGTCTCCTTCTCGCTGCTGCACGCGTTGCTTTCGTTTCTCCCTTCCTCCGATCTTCCGCCGCTTCGTCGCCTCGCCGGTTTTTCCTGCGCGCATTTCCATCGGTTGACCCGCGGTAAATCGTCGCGCGCGCGCCGGAAGTCGTTTGTTCTTTATTAAACCCGGAGAGCAATAAATTTGTTAACGTCGACAGCGACGCACTTAACGCTCGCCCGTGACTTTTCCACGGAAATCCAACGCGAAGGAAACTGCGGGACAATCGGCGAAAGGATTTTTATCGCCGTGCAAACAATCCGGCTGTCGAGCCAACGACCTCGAAAATTCTGCGCGACGATATCCCGGCGATGCGTTGTTGCTACGTAAATGAAAATGCTGTTCAACGTCAACACGAAATCTCTGTTTCGGCGGTCGGCGACGAAGGTCGGACTCTGTAACTTGGCTTGCTCTGCATATCTCTGACGCATTCCAGATGGACAAACGGGATCTATCGTCGATTCGAGATACAGCTATGATCAGCGATAAGCGACGATAAACAGCGGCGAATGGTGACGATTGCCAGGATTGAAATGTCACGTCGATGCTTTAAGAAAGAAGTCGCTGTTTGAGATGCAAATAATCGTTCTATTTCGGGGCAACGCGGTATAAACGGGAGTCGGTGACCCGGTGAAGAGCCTCGTTCGCGGTGGCATCGCCGCGACAAGACAGAATCCCGATTTTGGAGTCTAACCGCGTCATCGCGCCGCCGAGCGACGCAGCTTTCACCTAATCTCCATGGAAAAACACCGCTGGTGCGTCGCAGAATTACGCTTCTCCGACAACATGGCTTCTATCGTCTTGACCACGTAACTGCTTCGTAAGATGCAGCCCGAATTGGCGGCTGAAATTGCCATATCGACGTTCCTCCGAACATCGGTTTAGGTTTCTAGGTAGATACGAGATTGGCTGGTTCAGCGAGACCGGGTCTAAAAATCATGCGAGATTCGTAGAAGTTTTATACCGTGACTTATTGAGCCCTTTCGCACGATAGATCCGCAGAGCCTCGAAACGAATCGCTGTTATCCGGTGTTGTTCGGATCAAAAGAAAGATACTCACTTCGCGATATCTCTATGAACAGTAGAAAGTGAAAACAGTGGCAGGCCTTCCGAGCCTAGTCCAGCGGCTAGAGTCAAGTAAATATGTATTTTTGAAATAGTAAATAAACTGCAACGTTTTTATCTTCTCATGTAATACCGACTTTAGAAAACTAACTTTTTTGAAATAGTAGTTACATAGCTAAATAGCATTTTAACGCAATACCTATATGTTACTATTATTTAAAAAACTGTTTACTCGGCAGACTTTGTATTACGCGGGACGATAAAAATATTTACGATCCATTTACTATTCCAGAGATCTATTTTTCCGCAGCTTTCCGAGCGACACACGGCTCCCGGCGTTATCAGCGAGTAATCAGAGTGCAGAAACCGATTAGGCTCTTGCGCAAACGTAAACACGCCGCGAAACAAATAAATCCCCGCATTTCCTGCGAGTCGGTCCACAAAAGAAAGGACTTCGATCTGTCGCCCGTTCTCCCACGCATTCCAGATCCCAGCCAACCCATTTCCCCTCGAAGCGTAACCTTCGGCTGTGCATACGCGGAGTACGTGCGCGCCTCTCTTTCTTTTTCTCTCCTCTCGAGGGCATCGCTCGCGAGCAAACGTAAAACAGAGCCGAGGGAGGGATAAGGTTACGCACGTGCGAGTTTTCGCTGGATTACCTACGCGCCGTGCCGCGCGCCGCGATGATGCGGTCTCGCGGTTTAATCATTCTACGACTGGCCGCTATTTATACGCCGCTCGCCGCGCCGCGCCGCGCGTCGGTGCCCCTGCCCCTGCCCCTGCCGACCGGCCGACGGGAAAATTAATTCTTTCCACGCTCGCGGTACATTCTTCTCGTTAGTGCTCAAGTTCACTCCTATTCCGTTAAGGGCGATCTTCTGTTCGCTATTGCGAAATTCCGTGTCGAGGGTTTCTTAGTCCTGCAACATTTCTCGCTTCGCTGTCAACTCCAGAAGTTCCTGTAAAGCTAAGCGGGGATTTGAATAACGAAATTGAAATTGAAAATCAGTGGGCAATATAACTTTAACTCTTCCGTAACCTAAACATTTTGAATTTTGAAAATTAATCAAAAATTCTCCAATACGTGACCGATGCGTAATTCGTTATGTTAAGGAGCAGGAAGACAGGAGTAACATTGCATACTTCACTGTGACAAGCAGCCTCTTCTAACCTTCGCTATCCGTACTGTAACATAATTAATTATATTTTATATATATCTGATTTGGAAGGTTATCAGATTTGGGGCAAAGGGATAGTAATATTGTTGTCAGAGTGTAGCATAGGTAATCGTCGGCGACAAGTCACAATCCTTAATTTTGACAACCCTTACTCATTGCCCTGGGTTATTATCGAGAATTCCTGTGTTAAAATATTCTCTGTAATAGGATCAAAGGACGCTACTCTCAAGGGGTTGCGTACGTCGGTAACAGAACACTAGCTTAACCTCCCTTACCAATTCAACCAACAATTCAGTCTCAAGAACTCTCCAACTAAAAGTTCCGTAAACTCAGCTCCTAGGATATTGCATAATACTCCACCGTTTCTATGACCCTATCCCAGCTACAACGGAGGCTGTCGTAGAGCTCCCTGGTTCTCCGGAAAAATGGGTCAAGATCCATGGTGTCGTAGTGCGCGAGGGCGGAAAAGGGGGAAGAAAACCTGCGAAAAGACAAAGAGGGAGTCAGTGAGAGAGAAAGCAAGACGGCAAAAACGGGGAAAGAAGAATAGTGCAAGAGGGGGACATAACAGAGGCAGAGACAGAGACAGAGAGGAGGTTGGCGGAGGCGCGATGCAGGCGAGCAGGAAGGTGACGAGAAGTGGGGTGAGGTTCGAGGATAGAGCGTAACGTGCAAAACGGCTGATGGGAGCAGGGAGAGGGACGACCGCCGGCGGGAGGCGGCTTCGGCTTCGGCTTCGACGGCGGCGGCGGCGGTGGCTTCGACGACGATGGCGGCGGCGGCGCGACGGCAACCGCCGCTCTGCCTTGAACCTCGCACGGTGCATTGCCCGTCGCTCAAGGGCGTCCGCCGCCCAACCCCTCCCGGCCCCCAACTCTGCCTCTGTTCCCACACCACTGCTGCACACCCCACCTCTCGAGCAAGCTCGATCGCTGCACCAGTAGTCACCGCCACCGTCTGCTTTCGTGCCGGCCGAAGGCCGAAGGCCGAAGGCCGAAGCCCGAGGTTTCGGGGGCAGTATGCGAGACCTGTGAACGACCAGCCCTTGAAAATCGACCGACGGTTCGGGGGGTTGTTCCGAGGGCGGTCGACCGCTCGGAGAGTTCATGGGTTATGGACGCATGCGATGGCCTTGGGGATTGATTTTTCGGTGAGGCAGGCTCTGCATGGGCTCGTTTTTTCAGGGTCTCTTGGGGGGAGCTCTCGCGAGGGCTGCTGGAACGAGAACAGGGACCGAGGGGATTTCCTCGACCTCCATGGATAACGTTGTTTCTTCGTTTTAGTTTCAAGAGTCCTGACATTTTTTTAGGCTTCATGGAGATAGAGCTGGTGGATGCTTGGGCAGCGGGGTTGATGGAAAACTCGATTTTAGAGAGCGAGGGGGTTGTAAAGATAGGTCTGTTGGGACTGTTAAACGTGTACAAGAATTAAAATCGTCGAGGGAAATTTCGAAAGGGGCGGTTAATGAGATTTACAAAACTCCTAAAAGATTCTTCATTAACCGGAGGGGTGGATCCTGTTGAGCGGACAGAGGATGGCGGGGACCGAGTAGAGTCGGGGAATGAAGAATTTAGAGGCCATTAAATGGTCGGAGCTGATTTTTAAAGGGACGGTTGACAAGATGCTGAAAATTCTCCATTAGCTGGAGGGTTGATCCTCGAAAAGCTCGAACGTCCAGGTTCCCCGAATAACCGGAGCTCGCCGGAGTCAAAGATATCTCGGTGCCGGCGCGGCGGTTTTACGAGCGCATTCCTCCCTCCCTTTGGGAGCATTTACGTGGCCCTATCGCGTTAGGCTACCGCTTCGAGATCGCATCGATCCTCCCCTCCAAGCGGCTGGAAACGCGAGATGGAAGAAGCCACGGGGGCAGGGGGCAGGGGGCAGGGGCCAGGGGCCAATTTCTCAGAGACAAAGGCCGGTGTACCGCGTGGGTGGACGCGATCTCAGGGTTACGAGGATACCTGACCAGGGATCTTCGACGTGGGTCCCTCGATGGGACACCGATGACGAGGACAACGACGCCGACGACGACTACTCTCGCTATCAAGGTCGTCGGACTCGGGCTGCTAACCCTGGTGGGGGCGAAACGCGGCACAAAGAGCATTCCAGGAATCGCGAGCGAGTGCCGGAGCGAACCGGAGAAGGGGGAGAGGGCGAGAGAGGGCGGGAGAGGGCACGAGGGGCAAGATACAACGCTCGTCCCACCGCCATTGCGAGCATACTCGCTCCTGGTTGCGTAAGAGTCAACGGTTGTTTTCGACTCGAGCAACCCTCTTGCGTGGACCAGTCGTAATGCCGACGATAATGAGACGTTGCAGGAGCGCCGCGCCGGGGAGGAAGTCGCCCGCGAAAGCGGCCTTGGGTAGTCTCCGAACCCTGCGTCCACCTTTAGGATCCTGGCCACCTTGAAATCTCGCGTGCAGATTTGTTCAAGCAGCAATAAATAACTAGAAAAGCCGACCTGCCGAAGAGTTTCCATTCGAATAATGTAGCCATAGTTGGCCAGTCCGCAAATAACTACTCATCGACCTTTGAGCATCATTAGCCAGGTGCAACGACGGTAATAATAGCCATAGTTTATCTTTACGCACAGACGTCGTTAATATTCATTCTGCTCGAAGACAGTGGCTCGTGTACACCTAATTTTACTTTCATGAAATGATTGATAGTCACGCCCGCGGTCGTCATGTTTTTCTCCGATGTTTACAAATATTTTCATTCATCATTGTTTTATATATACGTCTGTCCTAATTAACGCGTCTGTTCATTGTCCGTCCATCCGATGGAAATTGATGAAACCTGCAGACGATTTTCGCCGAAGCGCGCGAACAGGTTCCCCTCGGATGTAATCAAGGTCAGAGGTGTCCGGGATCGAGCCAGGTGTTCACGGATTCGATGGTCGGCTCGCTACCGAAGAGGAGCCCTCGTTATCAGGCCGGAACGTTCACGCATGCTCGCCGAGTGTCCGTTTACCTGCTCCGCACGTGAATCTCTGCCGACTAGTCGAGAATACCGCAATGATGTAACCAGTTTCTAGGCTTTCGTGTCACTCGCTCCCTCCGCCATGAGGAACTACGGCGTCGAACGACTAACTAGCCGGTGGATCACCTGATCTCACAAGCGTACTATCGCCTGTCATCTTCTGGTCGTTCCGGGCCTTCGACCGACGCCGCGTCTCTTACGATCTTTCTAGGCTTTGGACATTTTAACACCTGTCGGCTCTCGTTGGTCTCTACACTCTTCAGAATCAAATTTCTCGTCGTCCAGCATCGCGAACACGACGCTTGCTCGTCCAGGTCGATTCTTAGATCTCGACCAGGGTGTGCATTGAAAGGACATCTCAAAATTCGTCTCCGCTCCTGAACTGCATTCGAAGAGTCGAGAGATTCGAAAGAATCGGGCCGACCGGGATGGCGACGCCTTAACGACCGTGGCTCATCGACCTAGACGCGTACGCAAGGTCATGCGGCCACTACTCCAATGGTATTATAACCTCAACCTTCCCGGCCCCCACCTACGGCTGGCTGTCCGCCGGCAGCACCCCTCTGTCCTGTCCTCGGTCGCTCCCTCTCCCCCCTCTCCGCCATTCCGTTCGTGTTCGCGTGTTCGCCTGTTCGCGTGTGCGAACGCGCCCTAACCGCCTACGTGACGCTCCGTCCGTCTCCCTTCTTCCTCCCCCTCGTCCTTCCTCTCGCTCATTCTTCCTCTTTACTCCCTTTCTTCCTCGTCCCTTCGTCCCGACGCCGCGCCGCGCCGCGTCGCGCCGTTTCGTGCCGCTCCGTTCGGGACGAGCCTCGACGCGGTCGCAGCATTTGCGAACCCTACGAGAGAGAGCACGAGTACCGGGAATGCAGCCGATTATGCAACTAGTTGCACGGCTAGGTTCTTGTGTCATAGGGACGACGTGCTCACCCTACCTGGCCTGTAACCAGCCTACTGCACATCCGCGGATTCACGCTCCAAGGATCCCCTCTTTCAGCCGCACGCTTTGCCCCGGTTTTCAACCGTGCAACGCCGACCAACGGCTTCGATCCCTTTGACCAACTCATTTTCGAGGCCCTCTCTCGACCGCCTGTGTTTCTCTCTCGCGGAAATATCCTGGATGGCCGATCCTAGATTTTGGAATCCCGGTTTGCTTCATTAATCGCGAGAGTTCGTTGCTTTTCTCAATCTCAAAATTTCTTGATTATAGCAACGCTTCGATCTCTAAGCTGCAGTTTTCGATGGAAGAGTCCAGTAGGCTTTTGGCACGCATGATGGAGAGGTATTAGAAACGGTCGAGTACAGACAACAGTGTTCTCGTTATCCCATTGCCGTAGTTTAACGAGTCAGACTTGTGGTTGGAGATTTCTAGCAATAAGTAGACTGCGGATCTTCATGCAAAATAGAAATTACCTGAAACAATTGTAAGAAGCAGAAGTTAAATTAAAATGTACTTCTATTTTTTAGCCGGACTATGTAACAATATGTTTCAATTCTCCTAATTTCCTTACGGCTTTGTATTTCGCCTATTCATTTTTGTCGAGTAGTAAGTCTCTGTTAGCTATGAGTGCTGTTCCATTGTTTTAAGACGGAATTAAATTCTATCCTCTTCCAATATTGAAACATGCAATTCTATAAAGTTTCTTCTTCGAAGAAAAATTATTGCGATCGATAAAGCTATAAATTATTGTGAAGAAAATGGCACGGCAGGATGTTAATTTGGTCACGCGATCTAGCAGATCGGCGAAACGATCCAATGATCTCCGGCAGATAGTTGCTCGATAGAGAAATATTTCTTATTTTCCCGTATTATCAAACGCTATTTTCCCTGTATTATCAAATTCAGTTGACGCGATACATGGATTTCGGAAGAAGATAATTGGAAAATGGATCGGGCGGACAATTCGCGGCTAATCGGTTATCGACAACGGATTCGACGAGGCCGGTGAAGATCGAGGCTCGGTTACGCAACAGAGCCGGCTGGAAAAATAAAGCCGGACCTCCGTCCAGGGCCAGATAGCCGGCGGCTGATTAATTGCATCTGAATTAATCCTGTGTCGCGGCGATACCGAACGATATTTGAGGAAGATTCCCGAGGCCCAGACGAGACGTATTTTTTCGAACCCCCGCGCCGCGTCGCTCCGAGTCGAGCCGAGATTCCTATCGCGACCGGCTCCGAAATTAGCGGCACGACAGATATCGTTTATCAAACTGCAAATAAAGGAACGAACGAGTGCTGGCGCACTTGCATCGGGAGATAGCCGCGGCGAATGCGTTTTCGCGTTGCTTCGCTGTCCAAGTTTCGAGAATCGCCTGCGAAAATCGTTTCTCGGTTAAAACAAATCCTTCAGATCGCGCGGAGAACCTTGCTGTCACACCCACGTCCCGATTTAACAGGTAACACGCGCAGAATTAAGGGAACTAGCATTTAGGACAGCCTCTGATCACCGTCGGCTCATTCTACTTAAAAAGAATGTCTAAAATATCATATCTGTATTGAAAAAAATTTACGAACTTGTGAACGCTGCTCAAATTGGAAATTAACGAAGTTCCGAATATACTCTATTCTAAGAGATGGTGAAATTTTTTTTTTAAATATCCGCGATGTTGACAATGCACTTTGGACTTTCCGTTTCTGCAGCAGTTTCGATCTTTGTTTCAGAATGTGCTCGATAGTTCTCTCTCGGTTGTTCTCGAGAAACTAGTTTACTCGTTGCAGCTGTATCGGTGTTCCAGGACCAGACAGTTTCTCATCGAATTTTTTACCCGAGATCGTTCATTAGTTCGCGTCAGCAATTATAGCAGCCGCGGGCTTGCATCATCTACGAATTTTGCCAGACAGCGAGCGCGGCTCGTTAACGCAAAAATTATAATACAAGATCAACTTTCCCATCGGTAAGCGTCTGGGCGGTTGTCCTTTTTTCATTGCGAATAGGATCTCCCGGGAATCTGCATTTTCTTTTTGGCGAGCTGTCCGGTCGAGACGGTATAAATCACGCTCAAGATCAAGGCTGGATCCGCTCTCCTTTGAATGGCACGCTGATAAAAAACGATCGGGGAGTTCACCGCCGCAAATCCGCAGGTTCAAAGAAGAACCGTTCGCTATCTGCGGGCATTAAAAGTCTTTCGTAATCGTAATAACGGCGAGATAATCCCGCGGGTTCATTTAAAGATCGCACCGCTATCGGTCATCGAATTCGTCTCGGTGACTTTGAAAACCGCCAATGACCCGCGACCTTGACATCGTTTCCGCCCGTATCGTTCGATTTCGTTTCGCGGTGCTCACCACCGGTTACATGGCGACGATACATACTTCTTTTTTTATTCTGAGAAGCTTAATCGCGGCGCGATTACGCGACTATTTTATCAAGCATCGAATCGTGGCCTTCGGGAATTTCGGTAATCCGGCCGGCTGGAAATTAGCGTGCCCAGTAGAAAAGGACGTTCGCGGGCAGACGCTGCTTTCGACAGAGTTAACCAGTTTAAACGATTGCGTAAGAAACTTGTTTCTTTTATCTAGCCTCGATAGTTGTTCGGATAAGCTCTAAGAACTATATTTAAAGCGTGAATCCCAGATGTGCTTTATTTTAGAATGCACGAGGCCGATTGCCCCACTCGCGATAATGCCTGATAACGTGGGCGCGATAGGCTTCTGTCGCCGATCAACCGATTTTTATAAATTTGCACGACCGTGTAGTTCGAATCATTGACGACAGATCTCCCATTTTGTCGAACTAAAAAAAAAAATTCCTATTTACTGACCAAACAAAGGAAACAGAATTCGCTTGAAGATCGTGATTGTAGAAGATAATGCTTCGACTTCGACCCTCGGCCCTCGCGATCCAGATACAAGATTTTTATTTTCCATAACGATCCGCAGTCCGACGACACCGAGTCTTCTCACGGGCAGCTACGATAACCAGAAAGGAGATGTTACAGCCTGCGTCTCGCGTGCCAAAAAATTGCATCGAGCAGCCGGGGGACTCGGCAACAACAAACCGAAGGAGCCAAACGAGGAATCCCTTTCACCGCGCGGTTTTTTTTCGAGAGACAGGGGCAAGAGGAGATCCGTTCGGAGCCTAAACAGCTAGTCTCTCCCGACTCGGCGCGTCTCGGCTCGTTGCGGCGGTCTCTCTCGTTCCGCGGGTCCAGAAATATCGGGCGAGAGCTGTTGCATCGGGCCGTGGTTCGCCCGTGGCGCATATTCACAAGGCCATCCGGTCACCGATCCAATGCTACTAAACCCGAGCCCCCTTTCCTCGCCTTGCTCCCCACCGGAAGATCCTGGCCGTTGCGTTGCAACGGCAGCAGGCGGCTCCCCGGTCTTGTTTTCTCGTCGAGGCCCGAGACTCGAGACATCGGGCCTCTCCTTCTCCTTCTACTTGTTCCGCTTCATCGTCTTCTCCTTCTTCATCGCCTTCCTCTGCTTCTTACCCGACGGCCTTATCTGCCGAGGATCGTCGGTTCGTGCCTGTACCCGTGCTAGCGCACTTGCAACCCACCTACGCGCACAGTCGAACCCGTCCAGCGACGAGAATGCGATTATGCAACTAGCTTGCACCGACCGCCTCTTATATCAGACGCGACGCGACCCCTGTCGACGCTGCGGCTACCATACGATCCCTATGCTCGTTAAACGCTGGAACATCGGTGCACGAACAGCGGCCGGCTCGTGGTACCCCGTCAAAATGACGAGGCGGATTTATTGTTCAGGAACTTGTTCCGAATAAAATAAATTGATCTTCTTGGAAACGTCTTTGTAACTTCGGCGACGCTGGGATGAGATGCGAGGATAGTCGACTGACGGTGATAGATCTAGTGCCACTTCCTAGATACGGTATTGTCTCCGGTGACAGGTCGCAAGGCTCCAAGTCGAATTTTGGCTGAAATGATACAAATAAAATGGAACAGTTCAACGATACTTGTCTGTATTTTTTAAAGGCACGCATTATAATTTTATCGAATCACAAATAGTATATTTAGTACAACGAATTTACCGAATATATTTTTACTTACTAATACTTGTCTTGATAATAAATTTATTCGCGAACAAAGACAATTCAGCGTTCTCAGAGCTAAACTTAAAATAAGTATTGAATGCAACAGTCCTAACATAATAGTTTTTCGTCCGAAGTATTAAAGTTAATCGGTGCTGAAGATTCCCTTCCCTTATGTCGTCTAATAAAGATATTCTCATATCAGAAGCACCTACGTGTATTTTCTTTTAGACCCAGTATCAATAAAATGCGTCAGGATCCTAGATAGTCGATCAATTTCGGACAAGAATATCCAAACTGCCACTCAAAAATTAAACAAGGCAACTAGACCAAAGAGACTAGACTGGTCCGGGAATCGTCTAAACGATTCCTCAGGGTTCCAGCAGAGGTGTACGGTATCCGGCACGATTCTGCCACGTTGCTAGAGTAGAGTCGTGTTGCATAATCGCGTAACAGGGCGGCGGCGGCGAGTGTCTGTGCCGCAAGAACGATAAACAGGAAGGGCAATAAAAAAGATTGGTGCGCGGCGTGGCAAGTAAAAAGGCCGGCGACGATGGCTGACTGGGGAGAAAGAGAACACGCGAGGGGGAGCGAGGGAGCAACGGAGTAGAAGCGGAGGAGAGTAGAATGCCGTTTCTGTTGACGAAGCGAGGGGCGAGGAAGAAAGGGAGCGCGCATTGGCAGCGGCAGCGGCAGCAGCAGCGACAGCAGCATACGACGAGGTTAGTACCACTGCACTGGAGCGGTGGCCGGCTGACCTTGTATTCGTGGAGCCTGGAATAAGTCTGGAGAGCGACGGGGCCGCTCGCTGCGAGGCTGTCGCGCCTCCTTTTCATCCTGACGATGCTAGTCGTCGCCCCTCGACCCTACCTTCTCGCCCAAAGGTTCGCGACGGCGAAGCCGACGGCGACAGCGACAAGTCTTGTTTATAAATACCGCGGCGCTACACTCCTGCTACCACCCTCCCTCCCTCCCACCGTCGCCTGAACTTAAAGAGAAACGGAGACATTAGGGGAATGCATGGTTTACGAGAATTCCTATTTTTGGAACTGAAAATCCGTTTAAGGGCTGAGGAATTTATTTGAGATATTGTTTGCGATTGTTCGGTGTGCTTAGCGGGGCTGAACTCAATAGAGAATGTTGATAGCAGTACTAATGCTGAGCGTCAGAAGAGAGACGGAGGAAAAGGCACCCCTTGCTCAACCCTCAGTACTCGAAAAATTTTTCTGATGTATAAAGGTGAAATGAAAGAAAAATTATTATAGGTACGGTATGTCGTGAATTCTATAGGAATTACAGATTTTATATCACATAGTAACGTCGGAAGATAATAATTTAGTGTCGTCACATCGTCCGCATCGCAATACAAAGGATGATACCTATCAGTATCTTATCAGATATCTAGAAAGGCTTTGCAACATTGAATTCAATGACGTACATAAACGGAAGAGCGAGCAGTAACTATGAATACTGCTGATATATGAATAAAGGTAGAGGATGAGTGCTACTCCTTAAAAATGACTATTCTGCAACAAGCGTCTCGCAATTGAAGTTATGTATAGCGATGGAAAATCGGCCGCCTCGAAAAAATTTCCTCGTTCTCCAATGAAGGAATTGATAATGAGTGGAAGGACGTAGGTGTCCGAGGGGGTGGGTAGGAGAAGGTGAGCCATCCGAAAGGCGCGAGAAGAGAGTCGAACGACCGCGAGAGGTTACGGGGGCCCGGTTCAAAGCTCGCCGGGAAGGACGGGCCTCGGGTTCGTGGTAAATCTCAGCCGGACGCGGACGGTGGCCGGACGCAGACACGGCCAATCTTTTCCGTCGCCTCGGACCCGCGACGAAAAAATTGATGCTGTTGGAATTCCATGCGACTCCTCTCTTCTCGTCCGGGGACGCGATTTAAACGATCCGATCGCCGCCGCGCCGCGCGCCGGTCCCACGCGACGGCAATTAAATTCGATATGCGCCGAGCACCGTCCACTCCGCATCGTGTGAATTATATTACCTTGGAACCCGCCCAAAACCGGAGAGGACCTTTCACATTCGCGAGAAACGGCTCGGCGACATCCGTACACGTTTTCCTTCAGCCTCGTTACGGTCTTTCGATAACAATCTCGGCGTTTTAGTTAACCAACCGGTGATCTCTTGCTCTTAGATTCTGTGCAACGTTTTATCGAGCTCGTGAAAGCGGCAGGATTTGAATCGAATTACACCGCCAAGTATCTTTAGATAATAAACACAACATTTCAATCATCGAACGATCGAAATTTCTTTGGAATATTCGCCTTCGCGCGGTATTTGATGTTGCACTAATTGCGTGGATCGAATTAATGCTCCGATTACTTCTGAAAAAAGCCCGATTGTTTTTCGGGGAACGATCGTCGCTCTTCCGCGTGTGGGCGCGCAATCAGTTAAGCCAATGATAACGGATGGCGAAATTATCGTTGCACCGGCTCATGCAACGCAGCCTGACTTTTTTTCCTGCGGAAAGCCCGACTCGTCGATAACGTTACCAGGAACACCGGTGTCGTCGGCGAAGCGTTTTCAGTTGCGTTATCGCGCGTTATTATTCGTCGCGGCGATCGACGACGACGATGACGACGACGACGGTGGTCCGTGGTTGCCATAAGAGGCCCGCCGATGAAAATTATGCGTCTCCCGGTGGCTCTGACACAAGATGGATCGCAGTTTTGTCGCGGAAAAACAGTCGGCCGAGTTCATCGGCCCGCTCGATCCGCCCGACGCCCGACGCTCGACGCTGGACGGCGGGAGTCGATGCGCAAGGCTGTTTGCACGTCGCTTATTTAACGCTGATTAGCGACCGACGGGATCGCGAAATTCTTTATCGGTCGTGGGAGACTCCGTTGCTCTTTTTCTCTCTTTCTCTCTCGCTCTCTCTCTCCCTCGCCCAGAGAAAACACTCGTAACAGCGATAAATGAGAGCCTCGAGCAAGGACAGCCTCGAAACCGGCGACTGCAAATATTTTTCACGAGTTCGAGTTGAATCGCGACGGAGTTTCTCGACATCTGGCTGTCCGATGATCTCCGCAGTTTTTCTGCTGCGGTTACAGCAAGCCGAACGTGGAACTAGATATTTATGATAAGCGAAAGTTGACTGAAACGATTGCAGGAAACTGGAGCTCCAGTGTGGAATTCGAAGTCTCACGATCGTGTTCCCCGGGTGCTTTGTTCTCGCGTTTGTTTGTCCGAGACGCTCAGATTGCAACGATTGCGGAAGAATCGGAGAAATTACTCCCGATCGTGCAATACGTGGTTTCTTGTAATCGAGCGATAAGCGTCGCGGCTCGGCGATTCGTAATTGCCTCGATAGCCCCATCGCGTCATCGGGGGATTGACAATTAATGAGCCTCGATGCTTGGTCGGTGAGTCAACTCGGCAATTACATTCGCGTAACGACGTCAAACACGAATCAAATTGCTATGACACGAATGGTCGTGAGTCAAGACTCGAAAAATTCTTTCCACCTTTTTTTCAGAAATCGCGCAACAAACTTTCGTTACTGTCTGCGACGCGATACTAAATGCAACTTTGTCGTGATATGCCATTTCCAACTGGAGCTTGGTCATTTACTCATGAAATAACGGTCCCGGATTAAACCGTTCGAAATAATGTTTAGCATAAGAGGTGACAAAGTTTCGCGACAGACGTAGCTAAATAAATCGGAGTGGCATCGATCGAATAACCGATCTATGTATCCCGAGTATCTGCGAGCAGAAACGACGGCAGGTTTCAGTCGTTTAGCTGCGCTCGGTGCAATAAAAGTGCATAAACGTTCGGTGCGGCGATAAAACGTCCGATGGATGTCGCTTTATTAGGGTGTTCGTCGTCGTTACGTTCAATCGAGCCCGCCACAGCCAGACCCTCCACTGATAACGCTGATTGGTTAACCGCCGCGAACGCCGGAAAACAATTAGCCGGTCGATGAAATCGAATCAGACAAGGAGCGGCGGATGAACCCGGGTCAGAACGGAGAAACGAAGAAACACGAAAACAGTGAAACAGGCGGAGGTGTTGCCGAGGAGATAAAAAGGGACGGAAAGGATTAATTGTCTAACAACGGTTGCGCAACCGTCTGGCGGCGGTTTATTGTGACTGCGACTGCGACTGTGACTGTTGATTCCGAGATCGACAGTCCGATGGACACATCGCGGTTGTTGCGCACGCGATCCACGGTTTTCCCTCGATTAATCGCGATTGCCTCATGCGTCACAAATATAAGCTACCTGTTTGCCTCAGAGACCGCGTTACTTAACCGTCTGCGCGATTTCTGACCGACGAAATCGATGGAAGCGTAGAAGTCCGTTCGAAGCCTTTGCTGTGTTCTTCTGAATTTTCTGCGATTTATTTCTGATCGAAATTCAGCTAGCTTTTGTCAATGCACTGTACGATGCATCAGCAGCATATCTTCGATAACAGAAATATGGCGTTCACCTGAAAAAGACCGATGGAAAATGTGAATTTTATTCCAAATGAGAATAAGAAAGATTTATTATCGAAATATCTTGCTACTTCTTCTAAAATTCCTGTGATTTATTTCTGATCGAAAATCGGCTCTCTTTTGTTAATGCAGTAGACGATGCATCGGCAGAGTATCTTCGATAACCGAGGCCTGCTGTTCACCTGAAAAAGACCAATGCAAAAGAATTTTATTCGCAATGAGAATAAGAAAGATTTATTTTTGTAATATCTTGGTACCAAAATATTCTATTACCTAAAAATATCATTCAAGCTCTTTATTAAACGATAATTTACCCAAGTAATACAGTGATTAGATAATAGAACGTTTGGATGTCACAATATTGTAAAAATATATGTTCGGATAAGGGAGCCTCCGTTGTATTTGAAATAATTCAGTTTAAACCGTTATTTCCGATGCTGTTGTTCGCAGATAAAAACGATATCGATCAAATATAACAAAAAAATCATAATCTTCGAGATAATATGTACCAGAAGATTTCACTTTAAGAAACCATTCTTAAGAAAAGCGTTCCTCGTTATCGGATAACCATTTAACCAGACTCGGAGTTAATAATTAGATCATCAATCTTGAAGAATTATTTCGAATAACTAAGCTGCAAAGTAACGCGCTTGCCGATAAGAAAACTGAATTTATTTAGGCCTATTACCGTGTTATTCAATTATTTTCTGCGAGACTTTAGTGGAAATGGAATCAAGTTTTTTGCAAGTATATTAATACTTTACTATAATTACTATATAGATGTACCTTACTATACTACTATACTATAATTATGCGACGACTACTGTTAAAGAATAGTGATTTTCAAGATTCTAGTGCATACTACTTATAAATCAATGAGACACTATTGCTTTTGGGTAGAAATCGAAACCCGTGAAACGAAACTTAATTATTGAGATTGGCACTGGTTCGTGAGTCAATCGCGAACCATGTTAAACTTAATCCCATCTTTGGACTCTCATCAAGTTGCGTTACGAAAAAATGTGAACCAGTGATTCTGGCAGGTTTCGCTAGCCAATTAAATGGCGCAGAAGGCGAGGCGAGTTTTAAATATCCGAGGTGAATGAATCCGCCCCTACGAAAATCCGGCGGGCAAGGTTATCATCGGGCCGAGCTATCTTTCAGTCCCGATAGGATCTGAACACGGCCAAGGGTGGAGGAGAATGTTGTCCGGTGACGAGCATGTTCGATATCTCGGTGTTCGAGAGGCTCCAGGTCCCAGGTGCCAGCTGGCCGGGGCCTAGACGGATCGGGGACCCGCGGCTCTTTTCTGCTTAACAACGCCGGGCCGGGTCTCTCGGTGATCTCACTTTCGGGGAATGCCGTCCGAACGTTTCGCCAAAGTGCATCGTTCGTTGCGAGTTGCGAGTTGCGACGACGGCGACGACGACGATATCGACCTCCGGTATCTGTGCGAGCCGCGTCGCGCTGCGAAAACAAACGAGGCGATGCGACACCGTTCGCGAAAAATAACTCCGCGGAATTATTATCGGCGCTGCAGAGTGCCGACTTTCATGGACAGAGTTCACTGTTTCGGGACAGTGATGCAACGTATCGCTGCGAACTCGTCAGTCCCTCGTTGAAATCTCATCGACGCTCTGCACTCACCAATCTGTCCAGTCGAATTGCGCTATAAACATTTTATACATGCTATTCGCGTTGCTACTGAATTGCTACTGAAAATAGTAAAAAGATTAAAAGAACTCAAAAATGTCGATCTATAATTTCTAAACTATTCATGCAGTATCGCTGTTATCAATTATTTTAGTACTGCTACTTAGTTTAGATTTCTTGCCATTGCCTACAATATTTATTTCGCATAAAGGTTCGTCTAGTTATTACAATCTAGGAATGGAAGTATATGAAGACATGCGAGGAACAAAAATGCTAATTAACACAGTAATCGGAGGAATCGTATTACAATCAATTAATTTACTGTTACTCCTCCAGTAGAAATTAATTTGTGGCGAGCGTTGAAGAACCACTAAAATCGAATAATCGATGAGCAATTGATGTTGAATATGAAATTGAAGCTTTGATTGTGAATTCGAATAGAAACGTTGATGTTTCAGCT
This sequence comes from Augochlora pura, assembly GCF_028453695.1. NCBI lineage: Eukaryota > Metazoa > Arthropoda > Insecta > Hymenoptera > Halictidae > Augochlora > Augochlora pura. The sequence continues at coordinate 1,417,365 of NC_135780.1, forward strand.
AGAATCGCAATGCGCCATCGTTTTACGAATTCATATCATAATCCAAATATCGATCTACCAATTATCATTTGATTTCGGATTCGGAATCTACGCGTCTGCGTTTCGATTTTCCGCCAACTTGGTAGGCGATATCAAGCGCCATAATCTGGCGTAATACCCAATTGAAAGTCATTTCGTTCCGATAGTGTCCTGCAACGATTTATCGTTACGTGGCCGAGAGCCGCGAGAAACGCAATCCGATCCCCGCATTAATAACACCGATTAAAACGTAACTGTTAATGGGATTGCAAGTTGTTTTCTACAATGGTCAATTACATCTCGCTGTAACCACCTTAATTGCGTGTGCAGGTCGCCGTCAATTAACGATTATACGGAGTCGTAATCGGACTGGCGCAGCGGCGCGGTCCGCGCGATTACATTTCAATCGTCGTTATGCGATCGGTCGTTATGCAGATTGCCATTTACACGAATTATTTGATAAAGCCCGCGGCGGCGAGCTGGATTTCGTGGATCAAGGTTAGAGAGAAAATGAGAAATGATTCGTTACCTTATCGAACCTTTTTCCTCTCGTTGTTCCTTTGGCGATGCTAATTTACGTATCTGCAGGCTTTCTGAAAAGCACAGTAAATTCTCTTCAACTGTTCTTTTAGCTTGTAAAGAAAAATGGACAATGTGAACAGCTGAATATAAAGTGAATTATGTCCGAGAACAAAGCAAGGAAACGGCAATTGGTCAGCGCACAATTGCCAGCAACATTAGCCTATGCGTGCAATTGCGTGTGCCTTTTATGGAAGATCATGAATCCAGACTCTGTCGAAAATCGCGGGATGGGCCCGGCGCGGCAGTCCCTGAACCCGGCTAGAAACCGGTCGAGGGCCTAAGCACGGAACCCTAAGCTCCGAAACTGCTCTGTGGGAGCAGAAGGAGATCGTTCCCGTGTGTAATCGAGAGTCGACGAGAGGCCGGCTGCCCACGCCTGCTCGATAAACGCACGAAAGACGAAAACAGACGGACCCGAACAGCGAGCGAAAAGGAAAGGATTGGATCGGAAGAGCGAGCGAGAGAGAGAGAGGGGGGGGGAGATAGAAGGAGAGCCTCGACCGTGGGAGATGCTCTCGCAGAGAGAGACAGGTGCTGGCAGCTGGTCCGTCGAACAGAGACAGCGGCGCGTTGAAAGAGGCGGTCGAGGGGGTTGCAGAGGAGGAAGCAGATAGAGAGAGAGAGAGAGAGAGGGGGAGGGAGAGCGAGCCCCGACGAGGTGGAACAGAGAGGAGAGGATAAAGAGAGACGGCGGATCCTCGCGCGATAGAGCAAGGTGCAATGCTCGAGCGGCGCTGCACAAACAGCGTCGGGCGTCGCAGTCCGCACCAGCCAAGGTCACCCGGGTAATGTCCCGATGCCCCCTATGCAGGACAAATTCAGCCACTCGACCGAAAGCGGTGACGAGCACCGAAGCGGCGCGGAGCAGTGCGGAGTGGAGCGTTTTGCACGCGCCCGAGCCGGGACTGGCAGAGGTTAGGCTGGGGCCACGTCGATCCATGGATCGGCCTCACCGGAGAGAGAGACCGAGAGAGAAACAGAAAGAGACCGAGAAAGAATAAGAGAGAGAAAGAGAGAGAGAGAGAGAGAGAGTTCAGAGAAACGAGCAACATGTTATGCAACGTCCCCGTCGGGAATAATGACGAGTCGGATGAGTTTCTTCGCGGACGAGCCCGCTTCCTCCCGTGCATACACATCGCACGATATTTCCACAATCTCGACGATTTAACTAGCTGATCTGACTAGCTTTATCTGGATCCTGATGTTCCTTGGATGGTCTCCCGTCTAGGTTCGTTGATATACATGGTGCTATTAGGTAAAGTGCTCGAGACTTCAATTAGTTCTCAGACCGCATTTTGTACGCTTGGCTAGCAATTGTACATTGACACAGCTTCGGATATATTCGCGCAGGTAGTAGAAAATAGCGTACGTTTTCTCTTTTATCTGAAAGATAGCTTGCCTTAACCGGAGGCTTGATATATTAGAACGACGATTAGATCGCGATTTCTATAAATTTACAGAACGGAGATAGACGAATGAAATATTAAACGGTAAAGACATTGGAAGAATGTATGGACATTGTTACGTTATTCTTCGTTTTGTTAGAGTTATTGAAAGAGAAAAAGCACTTTCATCTAATTCGTGTTTGGTACAATTAACTTTGACTATTTCCCGCTATAACGATGACAAAGCAGTTCTCTGACTTCGCCTGCATCAGAAATCGGAGATCGTTTCTCTAAAACTCTAAAAATTCGTCTGCAATATCTAAATATGTCCTAGTATGTTACTATTATTCAAGCTACTTCTATGAACCCTCTGCTATGCGAATAACAAACTCAAGTGACGCGCGCTGCATGGAAATGCCAGTCATGGTGGAAGACCTGGACTCGATTAGAGATGAAATTATGCGACGAAAGGGCCTCGTGTGCTTTGACGAGCAGCAGATTATAAAAATGAATTGTAGAAATTAGACTAGACACTTCCAGTCTGCGGTTGATTAGAAGGAGAGCGTCGGTTTTAATATTCCTCATAATTGGCCGTGTGAAGTCCGAAAGGGGGCGGCCAGAGGAGACAGGGCCAGACCAGTTAATTTATTTGGGTGAAGCATAGAGACGCAGAAGGGGGGCTAAGACCGAGGGAATGCGGCCTTGGACGTGTTTGGCCCGGAGTCCCGGAGTCCCGGAGAAGCCAGTTATGCAAGATCGCATCGCGAATGACCCGCCGCGCTCCGCTCCGCGCGCCGCGCGTCGACCATCCGCTTCTTTGTGCTGGTTCCTGGAACTTGTTCGGAGATCGATTAACGCCTCCCGGTTGCGAGCCGGCGGGCTCGGGTTCCGATGATCGCGTTACCGAGAGAGAGAGAGAGAGAGAAAGGGGGAGAGAGTGAGAGAGAGAGAGAGAGAGAGATGTGCTCGGGTCGGATCGCTCTCGGTTCGATGAAAAGCTCAGGAATCGTCGGGTTCTTCGGACGATTTCTGGTCCGATTTAAGCTCGGAACCGGCGCGCGGTGGAGCGTATGACGGAATCGGGTGTCGGTTGTCGCTGGCCTACAGCCGGCTTATGGGATGTGTTGAGCAGGTCTAGGTTCAGCCTAGACCGGGTTAGACCGTGACCTTGGGGCTGTCTCTCTCTCTCTCGAGGCACGGCGGACTCGACTCGGCTCGGGTCTACCATATGTTACGGCGAGTTGAGCAGGTCTAGGTTGCGGCTAGACGCGACCATGCGATTTATCAAAGAGAATTTTAAGCTAACCTTATACGAGCATACATTTTAGACCAGCGTCGGAGTTTGAGAACAGGTGTGCGTTCTCCTAGATTATACAGTTATAGTTAAATTTGGAGAGATAGAGGTTATCGTACGAAGGAAGTAGAATTCGAGTTTCTAGCCGGAGATTCAACGAGCTCGATGCTGTTTTCCAACATAAATTCTAAGCTAGAATTACATTCCATCTACCCACGTAATTCAACTCGGAGCATCCTTTAATACCGACTTAGCTAGAATTTAAGTGGATCGTGCAGTCTGATCAAAGTAGTGGGTTTCTGGCCAGCATAAACTCCAGCATCGATTTTATATATTACAATTAGCCTCCATCTTTTGTGTAGTTCAAGACCGAAGTCCGCTTTCTGTTGGATAGTCAAAACCTTTGCGGTGGTCGTCTGCACACGATATTCTAAAGCTGCAAGCAGAAATCGCCGAATCTGTTTGACTCTGGAATCGCCGAGGATCGGAAGCGAAAACTAAAGGGACGACCAGGGCCACCGATATAAAGATGCCGGACGTAATGGTAACAGTCGGAGGACTATGTCGTTCGGTTTCGGTGGAGCCTGTGCAGCACGCGACGCTTATTTTTACGGCGTGCGCCGGGCGTCGGGCGTCGCGCTATCACCAGACGTTTCGTGGAATATTTTGTTTGCGGCGCATCCGTCCGCTGACGAAACCGGATGACGCTCGGGACTGAAAGTCAAGCGTGTGTCTCTCGAATGAAAGAGAGCGGCCGAGGAATAATAAAAATGTACGCACACGCGCGCACGCGCTCCTCGTCGGCGTAGCCGCTCGCAGGGCTCTCGCCTCGCTTCGCTCCGGCTTGTCGCGACGCGATGCAAAGCGATGGAATGGGACGTGTGATTACCGGAGCACGGGAAACGAGCGTAAATATGCAACAACGAGGCCCCGATTCAGCGAGCAGCTACGTGCGGCCAGAGTGCCATTGACTTTGACACTGAGCCTTGCTCACTGAACTTTTGCGCCGCGAAAAACACGATCGATTGGCCGCACGTTCGACACGTAATACCACGGAGAACCTCGGCGGTGTATCGACTCCCTCGGCCAACGGTTATGTCTGTCTCAGAAGCCGAGTACCAGCCGCAGCGATTTTTCAAGTTGAACATACCCGATTCGTGGAATTTTAACACTTCTTTATTTAAATATTTAACGATTTTTTATAAAGTCTACATAATAAAAGAAAGTATAATAGGCCTTGTTTTAAAGATAACTGAGTTTGAAAGATCATATCTATACAATAGTAATCAAATGGCACGTCTGATCATGATCTACCGATTCTACTTCTCGTCATATTTTTATATCATATATCTACGTTTTTGTAGTAGTAAATGGATTATAAATCTTTCTCTTCTCCTGTAATATATGGAATGATAAAGTCTTTCTTAAAATAGTAATTACATATAAATATTACATAGTTAAATATATTTGCATATGCTATTTCTATATGCAGATACTACTTCAAGCAAAGTTTATTTTCCAAATTATGTTACTATTACAAAATATGTATTTTTTCTCAGCCCTGAGCATAAACCACGCGAACCTAGCGTACTCTCCAATCTGATTTCCTTGAGAACGAGGCATTAAACAAAACAATTGTATTCTCCTATTTTTTCTAGTTTTCTATTTCTATTGTCATCAGCCGACATTCCACCCGAAAGAGTTAAATCTGCAATATTCGCTGCAATGTCTCACGCAACGGACGCAAAGATGCAATTGTTGATTACCAATTACCCTTACTACGTTTCATATCACATTTTTACAATAGAGTCGCCTCTATTGCACTGTTTCGAAAATTCTACTACGATGGTTCTTCGAAGACGCAAAATGCAATCGCAAAACCGATCTATATATAGAACTGTAGCTTTTTCTAAGAATGTGGTAAATAGGACTGTTTTAAACATTAAACTACGCTGGATTTTAGCAACGACAATATTAGTCAATTGTGCAGTTGGATACCAGTTGTTTCTAATATGCATCGGAAGCGCAATTTCCGAAATAGGACGGACCGCTTATGGCGTTCTGCGTAGCGATGCGCGTCCGTCCGGATTTCTATAAATTTATTTGCGATTCTAGTTAATTTGCGAGCAAAGAAGCCAACAGCCAGAAGAAGAGGGGAAGAACGAGAGAGAGAGAGAGAGAGAGAGAGAGCTTTGGCCAACGGCCAATCAGCGACGTTCTTTTCGCGAGAAGTTCGCGCCCGCAGAGGTCGCGATTCCACGCGACGATTTCGCGAGCAATTTGCGCAGTTTTGGCAAGCCCGTGAGAACGCGTTGCGCGAGCTAATCGGACGATTACCGGAGGAGAACACGAGCATGTCGGCCGGGATCGTCGACACCCGTCGCGGTGTCTGCCGTGCGAGGGGCTTAATTAACGCGTTCGCTGATAACCGAATCCCCCTGTCGGAAAACAGCCGGTCGGCGCGACTCTTTTCCACGAAATCTCCGCCGACGCGACGCTATCAATGCGTTTGATTTCTTGTTATCCGTTCTTAAATCACCAGGCAATAACCTCGGTGCAATTAAAACCGTCTGACGCGTGGCTGCACCGTTGTCGACTTTTCAGAATTTTACCGGTCGAGTGTTAGCTCCCGGTATCATTCGTTTCCGATTCGAACTGGAATCTGCAGTGGAATCGTTCCGCTCGAGTTCAAATGTTAACAATTATAAAATGGAAATTTCAAACATTGCGCTGTTTAATACAAAATTGTTCTACTTCGATAATTTTAGCGGGACGAACTAAATTGGAAGTCGAATAATTATTGCTCGGCTTGCACTCGAATTTCGAAGAATAAATCGCAATTTAAATCACCGTTTGGTTTATATTTTGAAAGATAGAATAGCCTCTGGTTTGGCTCCACATGATCGGATTCGAATAAAAATGCCAGAGAATTATTTAGGATTGTAAAACCTAACAAAAGATTCAAGTTCGCGTCGTAACGAGCAGGCATAAAGGTCCATATAAACCAATGTAACGGACGTTAAATCACGCCATTTCACTCGTAAAAGCTTAACGAGGTCTAATGACTTCTTTATGTTAAACGAAATCGATTATCCCTCGTCGAGATCACCGATGACAGACCTGTTTCTCCCGGTAAATAAATTAATCGATAAATAACTAACTAAATAAATAAACAAATAAATGAATAAAGACCTCGGCCCGCGAAGCCAGGAGAGACTGATCTCGATCGGTCACGTGCACGGCACACCGGCAACGTATTCCCATTCGCCTCGGTGCGTATGTAAAATAGTTATATATAATTTTCAGCGCAACGCATGCATAATTCGCCGGGCTTACGTAAATAGCTAATCCGCGACCGGTCTCTGTTGCACAGGCTGTTATATCAAATGTTAATCACGCACGTGACCAAGGCGACCGTCTTGTTTACGAGCGAGCAGGACTGTCGTCTCTTTTAGACAGAATAAAAGCCGCCGACGAAAAATATTCGCGAGCCGATCAGTTTCCCGTCCCGCAAGGATCTAAACCCTTCTGTATACGCGAGAGCGGAATTTCCATGCCGAAAGATTGCCCGAATGCCGCTTTAAATCGTGAAAAATTCATCGAACCGTGAACATTCGATCCGAAAATGGTTCGGTGCTCTGTCAAATCCACCGAGTAATTAAAATATCATTGAAACGAATCTGCGTCGAACAGCGGACCGATAGCGTTTTAAATTTTCCAAGCACGAATGTCCATGTCCGCAAACAGACTGTTTCGAATTCATGGCCAGGTGGGCGAAAAAAGTAATCAAAGAATTATGACTTTATAGAAATAAAACGACTAGTTTTTTTTAACGCTTCAGCGTCATTTCCGTATCAAATTAATTGGAATAAAAATCGAAACGGCCTACAACAATTTTAATTCCACCAGCACCAGTTGGTGCGAATGATTTTTAAGAAATGGCAAAGTATGGTAACGCGAATCCGCTAACAACGGATGATGGACCTACGGACCTTGAAAAGGCGAGCGCGAGAATCAGCGCGGCGGATGAAGCGCGTAGACGGGAGAGTAAACAACTCTCGAGGACAATCACTCGAAGACGCAGACGCGCTAAAAATATTCGGGAAAAATAACTGCCGAAATTACGTCTTGTTCTGACCATCCGGTCGTACGCCACTTGCGCTTCAACGGAAAACAACAGGCGCATTCCGGATGCGCGCGTTCTCCTGTCCAGGAACCAGTTCGTGCGTTCGCACGGACCGCAGGATTTTTCGCGAAACCGTTGCGTCGACGCAGCATTCCGTCGATCCGACGGCAAGCTACGCCGGCGACGCTCGTCGACGTTTATGTTTACAGAGGGCCAGGCTGACGCAAAGTTGCGAAACTTTCGGCAATTGCTGCCGGAGCAACGGCCAATCCGAGCCGACGCGCGACGCGACGCCGTTCATCGCTCCGTGAATGAAGTTTAATAATATCGGTCGATGATGTGCCCGTTGCACTCCGTGTGTGGGCGGTGGCCTCTGTTTTCATCATTATACTCGCTTTACGACGACGGACTTTGCAACTGAAACCGTTCGGCCGCATCCGCGCGGACATTTATTTTTTAGCCGGCAGTTTCAGGAGTTTTCAGTTGGCCTCGCGAATCTCTTTTGCAGATTTTATTCAACGATGCATATCAATTTTACGTATAATAATTACCTATCAATTATGTCTTGAACGTCATTCGAAAGCTTACTTATTCATTTCATGCGAATAATAAAGTGATTCTCTTTTTGAAAACTGTAGAGTATCAAGGTAACAAGAATTAACATATCTGACATATCTTGCTATATGATTAAATGTTTAAATTCTTGTTAACTTGGCGCTGTATAGTTTTTAACCACTTAGCTGTGTCGATCTATTTTCAATTCCATATTGTATGCACTTTATAAACTACACTGTGTACAGTTTCATTGACAAGTTTTTCGAACAAAAATACTTGCGACCGAAATGGTGCAATTATATGTCAGAATTTTATCAAAACCAGTAGGTATTCGCAAAAGTTAATGCGTGTCTGTTTATGTTATTTTACTATGAAACGTGTAAAAGTGATTGATTCAGAGGAAAGGAAGATTGCTTGCGCAATGTTCCGACTATTCGCCACGGACAAGCTCCGTTCAATTTTCCACGAATACGTTTCTTTGGACTAGAAAACGCGACGGCGGCGGGATAAAAGCGCCCGGAGGATAATTAATCAGGGGTCGGCGTAAATCGCGGCGCGTTATGTGGAAATTTGATGAACGTTTTCGCAGAGGCAACGGATGACTGCATAGATAATAATCATTCCCGTTCCCCGCAAGCCGCTAATTGCAGCCGCGGCCGGTCGTTTCTGATATTATGCAAGTGTTACAATGAAAGGATGAGTCTTGCGTCTGGTTACGTAAAAATATTCATAGAAATCGTGCAACGGTCGTCGTAAACCTGGCATAAATTCCATCCGGCAGACCCGACGTCTAGCGGCGATCGTTCCGCGGCGGTCGTAATACCTCGAAATAGCCGCGACTCGCGATAAAAACACTCGCGCTAAGAAAACTGAACTCATTTAAATATTCCCCTAACCGTGATCCTCGCGTTTCAAATTTTGCCGAAACCTCGTAAACGCGACGCGTGGAAATACACCGTGAAATGATGGCGTTAAAAATCGTGATTCTGCCATGTACGATCGAGGGGACTTTTCCATCTTTTGCTCCCCGAATCATGCAGAGAAACTATCCTAATTTAAAACAAAAAAACACTCAAAGACATTCATCTATGGATTTTCATGTGAATTATCTAAAGTTTCGGCAGACGATGATGCATGAACTCCGCAGAGCAGTGCTCTAGGCTGAAAATGCGTGCAGTAGAATAGGCCAGACCTAATCGGACGCGACAGACAGACAGGTGTCGATACAATAGTCTAGACCTGGTTCAGACGCAAAGTCGAATCGAAATCGCAATGGAATCATCGATCCCGATCGAGGCAGACCGATCTATAATCGACGCAGATGGAGTAGAACGGTCTTCGTTAAAGAAAATAATCAGTTTCCACAGCAGATCGAAGTAGAATCATCCAGATATAGCACTGGCCGAGCTGGATTGATCCAGACTCGACAGAGATTTGCTAGAGCAGTGTTGGCCGTAATAGAAGTCAAAGTAGATTACTGGAAGCGAGGCAGAGGTCACAGTAGAGTAGTCCAGCCTCCGCACGGACCTAAATGAATTGATCCAGATTAGATAGAGACGCAGTGAGATAGTTCGGGATTAACAGAGATCGCAGCAAATTGATTTATACTTCGCAGAGGTGTTAGTGGAATAGTCCAGACTAAAGACAGGCTAAAGATCCCAGTGAGTAGATCAAGTCGGACAGGAATAACGACAGAATAGTCCTGACTCGTTATCGAGCGACTAGATTAATTCATACTGGATACAACATCGGTAGAATGGCACTGCCTTACTACAAAGACCATAGAAGAATAATTCTAGTGCTCGACAGACCTCGGTACAGACTAACGACAGGCCAGATTATGCCAATTCAGAGAATAGTCGCAGTTGAATAATCCGACTTGAGCTCGGACCAAATTAACCGAGTCCAGACACAGCACGGTAAATTAGAATAATCTCGACCATCATTAGATCGTAATAGCATGCTCTGAGCTGAAAGTACATCGGTCCAAGTTGGACGAAAACCGTGGCAGAATAGGTTTAATAGAGACAAAAGTAAACGATCCCGGGTCAAAGGCAAACGACTGTAAAATAATTCAACCCATTCCTACGTCGAGTGAACTTGATCTAGACTCAACACAGGCACCGTGGAGCGTTCCGAGACAGATGGAAATAAATGACAGGCCAGGAGAAGCATTAACGCTTGAAAGATGGCGACCGGTAAAGTATCGCGACGAGAATAATCCGCCGAAGAAATCTGACAGCGAGAGAGACGACTGGAATCGCTTTCGTCTCACCGCGCGTCTCAGGGTTAGAAGGTTCGTCCTTTGCGTTGGGGTGGGGGAAGAGGGGGGAGGGCGAAAAGACGGTCGTAAAAGACGCGAGAGCAGCTCAAATCGATTCCCCGAGCCCTTTCGCGGATTTATTCTCGTTGACGCGCGGGTAGAATAATATTGCGCTGCACAACAGAGTTTATGAGCCGTGTTCCTTGAGTTATTTCCGTCCCGGCAATCCGACGATGCGTTCCTAAACGTACAACGACCCCATTCGAACCGTTCATATCGACAGAACATTCCGGCGCGGTGTCGGTCGATTAAAACCGATCCGATGGTTACGTAAGGCCGTCTGCATCCGCCCGCAGTCCTTTGCGGGGCGGACGCTCATTGTGCCCGTCCCGCGGACGTCTGCAGAATTAAATTCTCGTCGATCGAGTTCCGATTTCTCGTACGTCTCCGTACCGTGAACGAGAACGCTTAGGACTATTCTCTGTCGACTATCAAATTTCAAGTGATCGATGACGCGCTAGAAATCGTGGCGACATCGTATCTATTACTTCGGACTAACGAGAGTTTCTACATCTAATTGAGTTAGTTGGATATTGACAATGAACGCACGAATAACAAATAATAAATTTCCAAGCTCTTCTTTGCACCGCATTTGTAATTATTTGCGCGCGGAAACGTCGTACGAGACGAACCTCCCACGCAGCAGGCATGGCCTGCAATAAATTTAACAAAAGCTACATGAAAACAGCTTTGTAGCAAGGAAGCAACAGCTAATTTGCCTGGAAACTTCTGGGAATAAAGCAGCACTACTCCTACATCGCCTACAGCGAGATTACGGCGAAAAAAATTGCCCGAACAATGGAACTTGCAGCATAATCGGCGCATGAATTATTAATGCGCCATTGTGCCACAATGTCGTTAGGGAAAATTGGTTTCGGGACATCCTATCGGCGCGGCGGACGAGGTTCGACCAGTTTGGCTGCTAGTAGATTTTTCGGCGATGGTCAGCCCGGGGATTGCGGGATCGTGCAGCTGGTCGCGAAAAATACGCGTCCGACCGAAATCCCGTCTATTTTTTCGCTCGACCGCCCGCGAGCGACGCGCTGCTAGCTTCCGAAGCACTTGACGTGACCTTGCTTTGTCACTGACCTGTCCTAGGCGGTGGCTGTGGGTTGGTGGCCACGGACACTCACACATCCACCGGCGATTCGCGACTCGCGACTCGCGTCTGCCGACACGATGCGGCGTCCAAGTGTGCGCGCCACACCATCTGCCTTTGCGACGTGATATACCGGCTCCTTTAAGCCACGTGCATAACAGCCCAGTCTCTGAACTTGACACTGCGGACGGCCAGAAGCTTCGAGACCCGTTTCGGATCGGTTTCGTGGTGTTTCGGGCCAGCGGCGGTTTGGTTGCACAACGAATGGGTTCATTGCATAGTCGATGGGACGATCAATCTCTTCTGTTCGTCTAAATTCAATGATAATGAGACAGGGGAGTATATAAATTTACAGAAAACATGATTAAATGTAGTATTGCTGCATTAACCCTTTGCACTCGAAGCCATTTTAATTCCAACTCCAAAATAGTTTCTTTGACAAACGGTGTTCCTATTTGATACAACTTAGTGCATTTTATGCATGTGAGATTGAGTCTTCTGACTCATAAAACAGTTTCTCTTTTAACAGTCTTTCAAGTAGAAAATAATATAATAATGTAAAAATTACTTTGATATAATTATTTTTAGTGATGCCTCGGAGTCGCCATTCGAATGCAAGGGGTTAATTTAAATCTGTAATAATTCTAACGGAAAGGAAAAGAATTGTACCTGGTCCCTATGTTCTGCATTGACGTAGTCAATTCTTACTTTGCATAAAGATCCGCTGGTTAACGATAAAATAGCGAATTCCTTGGAATATGTCCGCAGAGTATGCATTCGAGAGATCTTCGAAAGCTTCCGCCTCGGTTTGTCGCGAAATACAATCAAATTATTCATAACTTCATTAGTTCAGAGAAGTATATTTGATGATATAATCCAATCGTAGAAACCTAAATGATTTCTTAGTCTGGCAGAGATCATTCTGTTTTCTAGAAGTAGTTAATTAACAATCGCCTTACTTTGCGAACGTTTCATTGATATTACCATCTATTGGGAAAGAAATAGATTTTCCTCTGTTCAGAGGTTGCGAATAATTGTATCGGAAAAACCAACGTTGACATAAACGATTCACGAGGTAACGATGAACTCGCATTTTCCCGAGCGCTGCGTCGCAGTGGAAAATCACTAAAATCCCAGCCATAGATCAACTGCGCTCTTTCCGTAATAAAGAGATCTTTTATCATCGCGTAAACGATTTCGAAACAGGGAAGAACCTGTGCCAGATAATGCGTCTTTCACTGGCAAGTAAGAAAGTGCATGACGCGATCCCACATCGTCACCATGCGTCATCGTTCATATATACTTATTTCCGATGAATCGGATAAAGATATGATCGATAGAGAAACCAGCAGTAAAAAATCCCGTAGAAAATGAGTCTTCGCCTAACTGCGCCGCTAGAATCTCCATAGCGATGGTCGCACGTTCTGCAGTAGTTGCAATCTTCGAAGCACGTCGCAGTGGCCCTGAAACAAATCAAAGGAGTAAGATAATTCCATCGTGCTTTGTTAATCGAAGAAAACAGAATTAAGTTAACTATATACGTGACTATTCCAAGAAACAGTCACGTGGATTCTTCTTTTCTTTTTCCTGTATTTTAATTGTACCGCCGATTACACAGCTTTCATAACGCGATCAATAACACTCGTATACTACATTCAACTCGATCAACGAACAGATCGATAGACACAAAATCGTATCTTCGATCGCATAGTTAAAGCATTAGGTGGCTTTTAGTCATTTTATCTGAAGCTTCTGTAAACATTGTATAATGGAAGCTAATAAAGCGTTTTAATCTCGCTATCCATCTAGACACGACAAAAGGAACGAGAGTGCAATTTAATTGCGGATCGTTGTGGGTGCAGCTTAAGGCAGCGGCTCGCCCTCGGGCCACCCACTTGCGACTTTGATTTCGCGGCGGAGAAGCGGTGCAACGGCACCTTAAATTTCTGACAGGCAGAAATAGCGGCGCGAGGGTCGAATAAAGAGAGCTGGCGGCGCGGCGAATTTTCGCGAAACTCCGCCTGGTTCGCGTGGGTAACGTGTACGGCTATCATCCGCGGCGGAATCCGTCCCTCTTGTCCTCCAACGAGGGAACAGTGGCGTAAAACCCCGTGCACGGGCCCCAGCTATCATTATGCAAAACCCGACGCCGAACAAGCTTTGTTCGCGCGTTCTCCCATTGATCGTGCTTCCTCCCGTCGCGCCGCGCCGCGCCGGCTCGCGCAAGAAGAAAGTTTCCGGCGCAGGGCTTTCCCGAAAAGCCGCGATTGCACAGCGTTGCATCGGCGCTGCATAACCGCCGAATTTAGATCAGCGGTCGAACACCGTCCCCGGTCTGATGCAATTTACGATAATAATAATTCGTGTTTAATGCACGTTCAGCAATGGAGTAACAGGGAAACAATTTCTGTTCGTGTCGCTTTGCGTTCGTATTCGTAACCAGTCGAATAAACGACGAGACAGATAGACGACCGCGTGAACACAGCGCCACGCGACATACAATGGCAATAATTTATCTTCACGGACAAATCTAATAAAATTTTTATCGACTTTGTCGCGCGCCCGCTGCTAAGAAGATACAATTCACCTAGCCTTGGAAATATATTATAATTGGCCAGCAGAGATGCTCCTTCATTTATGGCTCGCAGAACCGATCAAAAAATAATAAAGTATCAGAATTTATAGAATTTAGTAGAGATGTGGGTCATTTACATTGAACGGGCGCTATTATCGCGAATGATAAATTTACATTAATGCGCTAGACTTCATCTCCAGTGTGGGAAAAGATGAGAATTTGCATAACACGTCGAACGATTATACATTGCAGTGACGTGCTTTCTTGAAGCTCGATCGACAGAAAATATTGCCAACAGGTGACGACAGAGGCTGCGTTCCGCTAACCGGCTATATCCTTTTAGTGTAACAGGATTATTTCGGGACCACTCGGGACAAGGAAATCGCCAGAAAAATTGACAGAAGACAGAAGCCCTGAATAAACGAGCGTACTCGATGGCAACATCTTGCCGGTACGTTTCCGCAGGATCTTCCATCGGAAGCTCGCAAGGCCCGAGATGTTTTTCCTCGCGCGTATGCTTTCTTCCAAGAAGCGACGGGCCAGTTACGTAGCGTTGCACCAGGCGCGAAAGAAAGAAGCATAATTCTGCGTGTTTCGCGAGATTAAAAATAGCACTCGCGGTGCAGCTGTTTCGGAAAAAGCCGTGAACCACTCGCATCTTCGGCAGATGCGTTGCCAAAAATTGACAGCCTCTGGAAACATTCCCAAGAATTGATCGGCTCTCGTGCATTCGAGATCAACGTAATTGAGTAAATAAGCGTCGAATAAAAATATGGTGGTCACGAATTTTTGAACGTGTTATTAATGTATCCGTATTTTAACATCGTGTACTTCTTTGTGCATCAATTGATGTTTCGTGTGTCAGAAACTAGTTACACAAAAATGTAGTATCCGATTATTTCGTTATACAAACAATCATGTAAAAAATATATAAAATATATAAGATATATAATATGTATAAAATATATTTTATGTATAAAATATATAAAAATGTATGCGTTAATCCACGTGTACGCGGGTACTTTAAATACATGTGATATGGATACCAGTGATGGCTGCGCCATTTCTAGAACGAAACGGTCTGTCCAGAATCGTTTGAAATTTTTCCAGCGTAAAATATCAAATCCCGCGAACACTTTTGCGTCGCGTGAGAAGAAAACACAATAAATTATCGTTCAACATGTTTGCCGAAGTTCCTTCCGCATAACAGATACGCAAACGGAATAACACCCGTGCCATATTTCGTCGGCGCACGCAACTCGCACGCAACAATCAGCAATTTCAAAGCGAGTCAGCTCGCGCCTGGGTTTTGCGTCACACCGCGTGGAATTAATTATTGTGTCCCACATCTCGGAACCCGATCGAATAATCTCTCTCTCGGCCGTCGTTCGATAGTCAGGCGCGACTACCTGCCGACGGACTATCGCGATTCCTGTCCGTGTCATTGTCTGAAATGGACACGCGCTTCGAAACCGCAGAGAATGGCGGGATCGGTAAACAATCGTGTTCCTGGAAAATATCTCGTATCTCCGTTGAAATGCTCGCCGGGAGATTTATGCGTGTCTTAGGTTGTCTCCTTTTTTTGCACCGGTGCAACTATAAGCCGGCGCGATTATGACAATTTTTTCGTTACAGCGCGCTGTGGGCGGTAAACTCATTCATCGTGTCCAAAAATCATTTTAAGCGTTGTCACGGGGTTGATGTCACAAAATAGTAGGTCGTTGGATTGGTCTCGGCGCCAGCTATGATATCAAGAACTCAAAAGTATATATTAACATTAAAAAACCGAAACGACTTTGATTACTTCTAAGACTGAGAATTCGTTGAAAGTCTCAGTCCTGCCGCAGTCGCATCGGATCTCTCACAGAACGCTCTAGCACCGCGGGCGTCTATTTGTTTCTATAATTTCTATACTTAAAAAATGTAATTTTAGCCACGATAAACGAATTTTCAACTGACTGTGCAACGGCTCGATTTAATGTTTACCGAAGCGGAGTTGTAAAACGCGATGCAATCCAATGTCAATGACAGGTTCTCCCGGCGAAAATCGACGGAGAGGGGGGATCGAAGAGATAACAAAGAGACTAGCTAAAATTTCAACAATAATATTACACGCCGTAAATGCCGGATGTATATTGACAAAAGCAAAGGTGAAGTGGTCTTGACGTGTTTTCCATTTCACCGGCTGCAAAACAGTGAATCACTGCTCCGTGTTTTCAAATCTTCGCGATCGATCGCAAATCCTATTCGCCAGCCGAATCAAATACTTTTTGTTATTAGCGTTCCAAAGTTCTATTCGACCTTGGCACACGGTAAATATAAAGTTTCTTTTCTAATCGTCGTAGCTGTCGAAGAAATTCTAAGCGACGAGGAATATGTCGTTCGGGCTTCGATTCGGCTGGTTCGGCAGCGGTCTCGAGGGCGTTTTCTCGAGATCCAAGAAACAGAGGACAGGTTTAGCGATCTCCTAGGTTGGCAAGGAATAAAGGAGCAGTTAGGCAATGCAATTACGTTAGCTTTATTCCGATCTCAGCCCCCGTTGTCCTTCGAGCCTCGTGCGGAGGCCACGTGAGCAACGAGCCGTTTCGGCCACGTGAGCTTCCAAAGCTAAAACGGTACTTTTACGGCGCCAGAATTTTACCGATCGCACGCGTGCCTCCTCCCCTATCCATCTCTTTGTCTCGGTATGGTCTTTCGTGCCGCCGGAAAGCTCCCTCGTGTTTTATGTCTATCATCTGCCGACCCATCTTCACCACCGTCGATTTACATTCGATCCGCATGATTCTCCATATTTTAGCACCGGGAACCATCAATCGACGATTCATAGATCGTGTACAATTTGCCAACAATAATATCAAAACGAAAACTTGTACAAATTAATGGTATTTATTAGGTTGGATAATTAATCCGTTTGCAAACATCTGACACCTAGGAAGAGTCAAGGATAATTACACGAGTTCAAAGTGATAGTTCAGATGAATTTCGAGATATGTTCTCATGACGCTATTTTTATATAATTAAGCTTAAATGAAAGCTGAAAGTGTGAATTTAAGACAGTGGAGATTAAATTACAATAGAACGGTGGATTATTCGGAAAAATTCAAAGGAATCGACCTCTAAAATCGTGGGGTATACAAAACTTTAAGATACGTTCCTGTAGAGCTATTTCCACGTAGCTTAGTTTAAATAAAAGCTGAAAGTGCCTATTTTAAGACATGGTAGATTAGTTTGATGTTGTATAACAAGTCCGTTCACGTCGGCAACTGCACGGTACTATATTTTCTTATAAGAAAACGCGAGCAGATTTATTACACAATCTAATAACTGACTAAAGTCATTCTTCCCAAGATTGGACGATTTATGTCCTTTTTGAAACCAAAATATGTTGGCCGGTTGTAACTTTCGAATGAATTTATATTTTCAGTCTAAAAGCATACTGTGTGCTCCTGAAATATGCGCTTTCAAACTCGAAACACTTGAAATTTATCGGTGCAGTACCCATTTCTTCGAAGAAATCCCAAAGATCGTCTTTGATGTACCGATCGGCAGGAAGTGTTTCAGATGTTCGCTTTTGAATCGAGCGATTAACTCATTTCCGCGTATAATACACGAGAAAACGATGCAAATTAGTACGCGTTCCGGGTGTATTTGTCTTAGTTGGATTACCGACAGGCAGAAAAGCGTTCGGGCACGCGTAAACGTGAAATCGCTTCCTCCGGCGTCGTTAGATGTTGAATTTTTCTTCTGCGGTAAACGTTGTTACGGTACACGCGGCAAGATCTCGGCGTTTGTTAATTACACGATAACTTAATTACCCGTTACGCAGCGAAAACAGAGCGCGTTCATCGCTTTTTACAGAATCTGCCTCGGTCATCGTGTTTGAACGCCCGTGTTTCTCCCCATTACCGTGAAATCTCGTTCGTTACGACCGCCGATTTATTTCGGCCTAACGGACTCTCGCTCTCGACATTGTCGGGCATTGGACACCGACAACCAACGCCTGGTACAGGACCATCTTAACCAGTTACCAAGCTAAGCAACACCTCTTGCATCTATGACAAATTTTCCAAATCGAGCGATGGACACGGTAATCGAAACCCAAGGGGGCCACACGGAAATTGCAAAATCGCTGAGAATAATGTTCGCGAAGGAATGGAGAACACGTCGGTTAAAAGGAGGGAGGAATGCTGAGCACGATAAAATATCCAAAGAAAATTTAGAATCGAAAACATTTTTAAAATTCAGCAGAAACGAAATTACAAAATTCAAGAGGAACGCTGTCAATGGTATCATTCTGGAAGATTCGAGAATAAAGAAGAGGATACGCTGAGTACAATATTAATTGTCATTGGGGGCCCATAGAACCCGGAGATACTTCCCTGTCCAGTACTCCCCGCCGTTTCCCGCATTTAACAATTATATAACTTTTAATAACGATAGTATGACGTCCGGAACTTGTTTTCGGTTGAGATTGCGCAACGACTTCCGTTACGGGACGGTAGCGCCGGCATTTTCCATGAAAAAAAAGAGGATCCGCCATCACGTAAGAAAGTGATTTCGCGGTTTCCGTGTCCGGTACGCCGCCATTGCGCCGGGCATAGCCGCGCGGACGTTCTGTCGGACGTTTTGCTCGTTTCGAAGCGAATCGGCGACTTGTCAATGACCTCCGGAGAAACTCTCACTCTCCCTGCGCCATTTTCCCTGGACGGCAAGACGGCCGAGAGCCTAACGGGCCTCGGAGCAACTCGTTATCCGTTGACGTCGCGTTCCTGAATTTACGATGGCCTCCCGAGGCGATATTGACAAATTAAAGACCATCCGTAACGGTTTCGTTCTAAAGCAAAATCGAGAAATATTACATGCTTGTACTAATTTGACAAAATTAGACAAACGATTGGATTCGAAAAGACCGTGACTAATACAATTTGTGTGTGTGTGTTAGGACGGTAAACGAGAAACGAAAGGTAATGTTCAAGAACATTTTCACGAAAAATTACTAGACCAATAGATCTTAAATTATGCTCCATGAAATAAGTTTCAACAGGGTACTGTATTTTTGTCAAGAGAAAATCTCGGTTTCATTCGAACTTCGCGCCTCATGAGCGGCTTCCAAAAAAGCCTAATATCGACTGCCACGTTGGCTATTGTCAGATTTCGAGGTCGATATGTTGCCGGGCCGTCATTTTCATTTCGTAACAATACAATCAAGATAGAGGCTGTTATTGTTAACGCAACGCTGCCTTTTGAAGGTGAAATTGAGTTTCGAGGAAGAGCCCGAGCAATGGCGGATGGGTAGTGTCGTGGGGCGGGCATATTACCGCGCTGATGCAACGTTACGGAGCCCGCATGGTTCTCTTTGGCAAGAAAGTCGGAAGTGGTACGTTGACCCGATGGAATTCGGCATTGGCAGTGCGGTTCCGCGGGAAAAGCAGAACGCAAGCACGTAAAAGGCGTAAGCAACGTGTGACGGCCGAGAAAGAGAGGAGGGCGAGGCGAGGCGAGGCGAGGCGCGCGGCGCGGCGAGGAGGTGAGGCAGGCCAGGGGAGGAGGAGGCGGAGAGGCAGGTTCAGGGAACTCTCGAGTGAGAGTTTCGTCGATGCTCGTCGAGAATTTTCGTCGTGGATTCCTAGGGTGATCGACCTCTCCACTGAAAGCAGATTTAACCTCGATACCGGCCCCCAGTCCGGCGTAAACTGCCGGCCAGAATTCGAAGGATCTAGCCCCGCTTTCGATCCGAGAAATCGATCCCAGCCACACGAGATCCTCCTCCTTTCGTGACTTTTTACAAAACGAAATTCGCCAAAAACCCGATTCGGTGAACCGTTCGAACTGGTCACACCTTCGAAAATAGGACGATTGCTGAGAATTCGGAGACCTTTACTGCGAATGATCGCAGTCGAAGTAATCAGAAAACGATGCGTTTCGTAAGAGCTACGACGCGAGTCTTGTCTGAAACATTTCCAGCCAAGATTATGGCAAGATTAAAATTAAGATCACGTAAGGGCGCCTCTTACAAGATTCCCCATGGACCGGTAACCTTTCAAATTAATTATCGCATCGACTCTGTAATTACGAGGCAGTCGAGCGTCTGAAGAAATTGTCCGCGGCCCAAGTTTCGGTAAGCACGTCCAGCCGATGATCAAGGAAGTGGAATCGAGGTATTATGGGTAGTAGCGTGGCATGGGTGAGGAGACGAGCAGATGGTCGGCAAAAAGGGTCAGGCTTATCGGCCGTCATGTTTTCGCGGTAGCAAGACAGCGAGCGATCGGTAGCCAGCGATCGTGAAAGTGGGTCGCAGAAAGCAAGGCCACTGACACTGGCCGCAGAGCCGCGAGAGAGTCTTCTCTCCTCCCTTGCCTGGCCTCTTCCTCTTTCTTTTCCCACCGGAACGTGTCCTGCCTCTTCTCGCGAAACCGACGGGGGTTCTCCTTTCTCTCTTCCTCGCTTCTCCCTTCTACCATTTCTACGGGCCGCCGTTATGCTCGCGAGAGAGTCATCGTCATGCTCGATCGCGAATTACTCTCGTAATATGTTTGCCCGTGGAGAAAATGCACGGGACGAGCCTCGTGTGCGCTCATCCGTGATCGACGTTATGTCACTGGCTATGGCAAACCGTCGTCGGCGATCCGGCGATGGGCGCCGATCGACGCTGCCCGCTCGCGTGACGATCAATGTCACGCCTGCCCTTTTTCCTTCCTTTCGTTCTTTGGCACGGGATCCGGCCCCTTGGTCATCTGGACGTCGCATCGGTCAGCAAGTTGATTGACGGGAAACGATGCAGCCGGTTAACACCCGGACGGCGAGGATCTGGTCTATTTAGAGGCAGGATATTAGTATTGTTCTTCTAGTACTTAGTTTCTGACACTTAATTTAGGTAAACGTACGTTGCGTTAAGATCGCTAAGAGAAATAATGTGTACAGGAGAAGTATCGTAAAAAGTATGTTCGTAGAGATTAATTAATAAAATAAGAAATGTTAAAAAGGTTAGATCATTGAAGCGTTAGATCAACCAAACTGTTCAATTTTGTTGCAAGATGTTACTTGCTTCTCCAGCTCAGAAATCTTGACCGACCACTCTTGAACGTTGTACAACGGTCAAGACCGATCATATTTTCTCGTTCACAGAAAAAACTGTAGCAACGAAACAAAAATGTCCCCGAGATGGTCGGTCCTTCGCGAGTAGAATAGTAAAAGATCGAATCTCGACAGGCTTGAGATACACTGAAGACACCGCAGAGCGCAAACACCTTCGACACCCCGTACCTTCGAAATGGTAGCCGAGCGAAACGGTGACTGAAACTGCCCCCGATTCCGGCGGGACCGGATCGTCCATCATCCCCGTCGAGATTCGTGTCCAGGAAACGGGCTGTTTGGCATGCTACGAGGCGGCCGCGTTTTTTGGCACAGCCTATGCGCAGCGTGGCGGCGTTACTCGACGCGATTCTCGAAGGAGTTAACAAGTTAATCGGTGAAACCCGGCGTTGAACCGGTTCGCCAGCCAGTCCCGACATTGTAGCGATGCAGAAGAGGATACCCGGTGTCTCGCGGCTCGGTTCTCGCGGCTCGCCGCGACGGTGCCAAGCGGCCGGAATTAATCATCTCGAAGAGAGAAGAAGAGAAGAGGTCTCGTCGCGGCTGCCAAGAAGACCGTCTTCCCCGTCTAGGCGCGCGTGTGTTTCGCGACGCGCTGGTCGGGCCGCATGCTAATAGTTTGCGGACGAGCCGGTTCGACGGCGATCATGGTGGTGTAGCGGCTGCAAGCTCGCGTGTGCAAGCACGCGGTCGGGCACGCGTTAGATCGGGTATCGCGCGATCGGGTTATCTCGCACGTGCGCGCGCGCGTGCTCGCGGCACGTTCCTCTTCTCGGCGTCCCGGCTCCTCGGCTCCTCGGCAGCATGAGCGAGAAGGAATGCGCTGACACGCTGTCCCGTTGCATCGCGAGACCTGCCAGGACTCCGGAGCGTCTCGATCCCGCCAGCGAAAGTGCAAGTCCCGTCTTCCCAGCGCGGATCCTGTCGCGGGCCGACCGGCTCGCCGGAATCCACCGAGACGCGATCGAAGGTCAAGGGTTTTCAGGGAGATTTAGCCAACATTGTTGCAGAGCCTGTTCAAATAATAAATATAAAAAATATTGTTGCAGAGCTTCTGTCTTATGTGGAGCATCGATTGGATCGTCGCCCTGACATAACCTGCTTACGGCGCGTTGATGCTAATAGAAAATCAAAGACGAATGCACTATTTCCGGTAGAATTTTGATTTCGTTATTGCAGAGATTCCGACTTCCAAATCCTATAGAAACCAATTAGAACATAGTTGTTCTTAGAACATGCTGATAGAAAATCGAGGGAACCAGGAAACATTTCAAGGAGAAATCGAACTTTATCGTTGTTGAACTTCTGTCTTACGAAGAACATCAATTAGAATCATCGTTTCCGAAAAGAAAGGATGAGTTTCACTTTGGGAATAGGGCCTATGGAACGGTTATCTCGACGAGAAGATAGCGAGTAACTGTAACCGAGCTGGCTGAAGAAGTCGTCACTTTGTAGCCGTTTCGAGATTACTTAGAAAAGGAAACATCGGGGCGTGGATTCTGGAGTAAATTCCCGGTAAGTGGTATGTTCCGGTCACTGGCCAGACTACTCCCTGGCGTCTGAAAGCGAGCGCTTTAAGAATTTTAATTGGCGTTGCGATGAAGCCAAATTGGAGTGCCATAAATTCGCAGAAGAGTGTTTTACGATTCTATCTCGCGCAGTCGGGCAAGTAAGAAAGTGCTACATTCGGAAGGCATCCCCGTAACAAATCAAGGCACGAACGTGCTCGAGTGAAATGTTGACAATTAAGACAACAAGAGGCTGCTCGGATGCTATCTGAGCCTCCATTAGCGAAGCACCGCGATCAAACTGTCCGCAGGCGTGTTACAATTGAAATGCAACAAGGTGTCTATAATTAGCCTAAACGAGCTCGCGGATAAGCAGCCGGCCGATTAGAATCGCAATCGTTTTAATCGGCAGGATTAAGCCGACCATTGTTATCGGGCCGAGCGAAGACGATCTCTGCCTCGCCTCGCCTCGCCTCGCCAGGCCGTGCCGGGCTATTGTCCCGCCGCGAACTTTATACGATTACGACATTGGTTGCACCGACTCGTATAGAAATGCTAATGGGGAATGCCGAGCTAGCATCGCCGCGTTTTCTAATGATTGGCGTCACCTTCGCCATCGTCGCCAGCGCGTTCGGGACGCCTCGCGTCAACAACCTCTTGGCGGAACTTGTTCCATCGTGTCAACGTCCACCCGACGCGCTCGCGAAACCGAATCGATGCGATGCATAACATTTTGTAATCCCCTTGGGACTGCGAATCACGGTGAAATCACCGAACCAGCATAATTACGGCAGCAATAGCCTTCATTATGCGACGAATGACATACCTCAAGAATGTAAATGTCTTATAATCAGGACACATTGAGATTGCAATTTGGTCCCCGGGACAGACGGAGCTTAAATGTTTAGTCGAACAGATGCAACATAGATTTTTAAAATTTGCATTTTATTGCTATTTTAATGTCTACTTTATTTTGCGCATCGACTTTTTCCTGTAACTTTTGGTCGATATCGCGACTAGACAGATGCCTCTTAATATTTTACACCAATGGCCCATTACTTTTATTCTTAATTCGCTGAAATTATTTAACGAAAAAAGATATTTCTATTTAACTCAAGTTTATCGGAATTCGTCAAGATAATTTGTATTTTCATCCGTAGTCAACACTAATAAGGCAAAATAATAATCCACTGTTGGGAAAGCGAAAATATTGCCAACAGCGATGTCCATTGTCCAAGGAATATGTCTTGGTTAACCATGCAAATTGCGACAGAGCATCGTTGATAATTCTTCGCGCATTGGCAGCAACTAACCAAACAGCGAGAACCGGAAGAGACTCGTGCAATAGAATAGTATTGGTTACAGGAACTGGCGGCGCGTTGGCAAACCTGTTCGCATGCTGCTACTATGTAATAATGCGCGGTGGAATAAGTTGTTCCTGGCGATAGCTTGTATATTGCGCAAGACGAACCAATGCAACGGGATAAATAGTAATTACGTGGATAATATAAGTGAGGAAAGTATGCGCACTATTCGAGGAGGGTGGTGAAAGCATGGAATGCAGCTTGAACGCGGACACATAAATCGTGGTTACGAGTTGCGTTTTTCTGGATTGCCCCTGGCTCTCAGGGACACTTTTCACTTTCACGCTTTTGTCCCATCTATCCCCCGATTTCTGCTTCTGTTCCCGTTCTTCTGTTCCGCTGACAACGACTGCGTAACCGAAATACATTTCTTCATTCACAGTAAAACGATTTTTCCAAATCGCGGTTTCTTTCTTCTCAAGATCCAACTCTATCACTCTCACAGCTTCAACAGCTCTCCAAGCTTCGTATACGTAGACTCGATCAACTTTCCTTATCAGTCCGTTTCCCCGTTGCTCAAGGTTCGACATTATGACCTTTCACTTCGTCAACGTGTTCGACCCGTGTGCTTTTACTTTAGAAAGACTCTAGACTTCGTAAATATCGACTCAATAGGTTTCGCTATCGGACGTTTCTCCGCTTCAGGAGCCTCAATTCATCGATCTGGACTTTTAGGAAGGTTCCGTCACGTTATCAACCTGTCTCTATTTTGTACACCCCTAGTCCTGGCAACTGCAGCTACCACATCATTCCTTCACCCATTCTCAAAATTCCCAGCTTGATCGATATTCAATTTCAACGAATCGATCGACGCCCTACACCTCTTCTCGCCGCGACAGCCAGTAACCAGGCCTAGACGAAAGCCTTTCACGTTGATCTCCGGAGCGAGAACGAGTGTCGCAACTCGATCGCTTCTCTATCGAAGAGATCCACGAGAAAGTGGCGACGAAGGATGGGGGTGGCGCGTGCTCGTGAGCGCGATTAGCGTGCAGAGGCGTGACTCGTTAGCGTGCAACGTGCTCCAGCGCGGACCGGCGTGGGCGCTAGTGATGGAACGGGTTACATAAACGTCAAGCAGGAACTGGGATCGGTGGAAGGCCAATGTCCTGACCGGCCGTGGCTCTCGTAATAAAGAAAACTCGCGGCAACCGAATGGTTTCTCCGCGATACGCGGGTCCGCTCGAAACCGTGTCCCACGGGGAAAAGTAACCGGCGGCGTCGCGCCGCGGCGCTGATAAATAAGAGAACCACCGGCTAGGAAACGAGCCGGTGAAAAGAGCTACTCTGTCGACTGGCACGATCGCCAGATGCCTGAGCTAGTCGTATACTTTCATGAAAGTGCACCGTTTTCTTTGGACCTTTCTACTTTATCGGCGCCTCGCCGCGCTGCTGCGATAGAAGAAACGGATCGGCGGTGATTCCTTCTACGCGACTGCACAACTCTCGCTTCATAATTCCTGTTGTATCCTATTCTCTGATGCCGCTGATGAAATTATTTGTTGTATATTGTGCAGCGGAATTTTTTATCTGACGAATTAGTTACCGATAAAACTGCTTAATAACGATTTCCGTGGTTCGATAACTGAGAATTTAAATCGCGGATTTGAAGGTAGATGTTGGCCTGTTAGAGAAATTGCGATATCCTTTAGGTTGAAACCCACTTAGGATATTACGGACAATTAGGTCTACTATTAGATCTATCGGTCAGTCTGATATTATCATTCAATTTTTAGTGGTATGTACATGTTATTTGAGACATATATTTATTGTACCTAGTATTTAAAAATTGCTATTAGAGTGTGAAGAGGTTATAAGTAACGACGGAAGTAATATTGTGCAATGAAATGTATGAAAAATTTGCTATTTTCTTTTACATCGCAAACGAGACGACCTTAATTGATAGAATGCGAAGGGTGTGGCTGTGGAAGAGGGTAACACCCCTCTGTGTCGACGAATGACGAATGACCAAGAGGGTACCATGTGCTCTCTCTCTATTTTAGGTATTGCGGACTACTAATGTTCGCAGTAAACGAACACGATTCTTCTAAAATAAGAATCTCTCCAATTATGGTTTGTCAACTACGTCGTTCAATGATGGATCGGGCACACCCAACGATTCCCTGAATCGATCGGAGATTGTACTAAATCTTCGTCGTACGTTCGCACAAGAACGTACGAACCGATCGAGGGGAGGAGATTGGCTCTGATCGAACAACGCTAATTGATCTGTCCTCGCAGATCGTACGGAACAAACGTCGCTTTGTACAGAAGGATCGCGAAGCATTGACCCTGGAGTAACGCTGAACGCTCCAGTTCCAGCAGATAGAACGAAGAAAGGAGGACGAGGCGATCGCGGATCGTCAACGAGAACCGCAAAAAGCTCGCGAGAAGCTGACAAACGCTGCAACCACTTGGAACTGCGACTGTTCTTCGAGGAGGGGAGGATGCTTAACGGTTTACGACGTCGTTCAGTCGACCGACCCGTCGCGTCGCGTTCGACGGCTATCAGGCTTTGTTTTCCACTGGCGATCCGCGTTAACATAATTAGCCCCGACATTTCAGCGCTGGCGCGATAAAAAACGAAGAAAGAGGTGACGAGAGCCAAAGTGGCTCAGCTAGGCTAATAAGTGGAAATTAAAGCGAAGCCGAGGAACGCAATGTGGCCGACGCGCGTCTGGCATAGATCGCGCGGATAGCCGCCGAAACGCCGGAGAAAACCGCCGACGAAATTGCTTCCTCGTATCGGAAGTGGTATCTCTCATTTCGAGGCAGAGCTGCGAGGAACTTGCGATACCGAGCTTCGGCTGCAACCTGTTCCTCCTAGAAAGCACCGAGAAGCGGTTCTGCGAAAATAAAAACCGATTCACCGGACTTCGATCAGCGCAACCAAGTAACTCTCCGATCTTGCTGCGTTCGGCGAGATCAGCACGAATTCCTGCGCCCTGTTTCGCTTAGGACGAAACGAGCTCCTCGTCCGCAGCCTTCGGACAGAAACCGAATCTCCGCGAGCGATCTGGACCCGGTCGTGGCAGCCTTTCTAGCTCTATCGCCACTTTCGAGCAGGTTCGCCGCCGCCGCCGCCGCTCGGCTCGAAAAGAATCGAGCGATTCGAGAGCGCGGTGCGCCGCCGGCGAAGAGGAGGCGAGAGAGAGACTTTCGAATGTGCGAATGCACTTGCCGCGCGGAAACTTTCTTCGTGGACGGGAGAGCTCGAGAAAGCAAGTTGCTCCCGTCGCAGCCGCATTTCATAACTGCTCAACGTTCCGTAACCGCGCGAGCCAGAAACACAACGGACGAACGCGAATGCCTGCCGCGAACCGTCATATCTGCGATAATCTGCTGGCCACGCGCGTAACAGATGCGTGTAACACGCGCGGGCCACGCGTTCCTCGCGCGAGCCCCGGCCAGCGGCACGTGAAACGCGAAAAATCGTTTAGCGAGTCGATTTCGGCCGATCCGAAGCGATCTCTGCTTTCACCGAGGCTGACTACTTCCCCTTGGTTCAGAAATATCGCTGCATTATCTATGTTTTATATAATCTTTGGTGAGGAGGCAGAGCCTAACGTTGTTTGATTAAATAAGTAACTTCAACTTCGCAGAATTTTCGAGTTCGGCAGCTGTAGACTCAGATACGTGACATTTCCAACAATTTAAACGAGTATGTAAAGAAAGGATCTTATCTTGTTGCCGTTTAGTATGATTGGTACTAGGAAGCGAGCCGTTCTACGAAATGTTTAACACTATATTTACGAATAACTGCGAAACCAACTATTTCCGACAATTAATTGAATTAGCCAAACTAAATCCTAGTCCTAGATCCTAACTGTAATCGAACGGAACTCACTTCCGCCCGCTTAACCGGCAACAAAACTGAACAATAAATCGCGGGATGAGAAAGAACGTTCGCCCGCGGGAGCTGCATTCTATCAAAATCACCAGCTTCGGAAACACTTTCTTCTCGATGGCCCCGATCATCATTTCCCGCGGAGCAGGAGAAAGGCGCGGGAGGGGGAGACCCCCCTGGAAATTGCAAATCGGCCGGCAGTTTCAGTGACAGTGTCACGCGCAGGTAATCGGAGAAAGTCGTTGACCCCGTTCGTGTAACCTGACGAACAACCGTGTGTCCCTATACACTTGCGACATCCAGGACCCTGAATCGGCGAAATTCCTGTCGAGTCGGCCGATGTCGAAAACTGTCGGCGTTTAACGACCCTGCCGCGACCCCAGCCACCGGTCGATCCCACGAAGTTCGAACCGACCTAGAGGAGATAGATCCTCTCGATCGTTGCCGACGTCGTGTCGTAACAGCGGCAAGGGTTTCGATTAGCCGAGCGATTTCTAGGTATTCCGATGAAAGCGGTAGGGTTCTATCTTTAAGTCGACGCGACCAGGTGAGAATAATATTCGTTCGAAACGATTATTTAATTGCGCAAGTTCTCGCTGAGATTTTGAATATATTTCTCTGTTACCTGCTTGTATTGTTTGAGGTTCGATTTAATCGCTTCCCGTACTATTTAGCTCGACAAAACTCGGGCCCGAGCGCTACGCCTCAACGCGCGCTAAACAGACCAGACTGATGTTTGTAAAGAGTCGCAATACGAACCGAAATGTAAATCCCGCGATACCTGTGGTATAGTATCTGGCACAAGTTCGCGAGTCTGCTCGCAATATTCATGTTTGGGCCAAAATCTTCATCGCAAGTCTGACTCGCTAAAGTAAGGGAAGTGGTTAATTCAATCTATTTAGATCTTTTACTGTTTAATCCTCGAACGGTGCACTCCTTTTATGATCACGTGTTCTTTTATTAGATTAGATTTAGACTAGGAATATTGTGAAATTATTTCTGAAGGAAGAATGTAGAGACTCGTTGAAAATTGGCAATGAAATCGGGTATCGAAGAATTGCAACCGAATCGGCGGTGATACGGGCGCGCTGCTCTAGAAACTGCAGCCGCAGAAGGTGGGAATGGCCCGGAAGGGTAAGAAAGCGGAACGGTGAACACCGCGTTACATGTACTTGAAACTTGAACGTGGCTCATGACACGCCGCGCCGGTGTCGCGAACGCGTATTTTCTTCCTGGCGAATCCCTCGACCGATTGTTTCCCCCCCTTCGGCAACCGGTTTCCCGCGCGTTCTGTTCAGCGGCCCCATCGCGAAAAACAAAAAGCAGGAAACTCGTTATTGCGCACACGCTTCTGACCGTTTGAATTATTAAGTGTCGGATCTACAAAGTAGCGCAGAGTTCGCATTACAGATACATTTCTATGTTTCTATAGACTAACTTTAGGGGGGAGTAAATTTTTCCAAAAATAAGTAAGATCGTTTAATTCATTACCGAATAGGGATGGTCGATCGTTCGGTAGATTCAAGGACAATCGTCGGGGGTGGTGAGAGCAAGTTGGCGGATAGAACTGGAATGGAAGAATTGCAGTTTATGGTTGGGCTGATAAGGTCGGGTCGTCGCATCGTCGCGTGAAACGCGCGCCGGATAATTACGCGAGATACAACGGCCTCGCTTTCACGCCTCGCGTCCGTTCGATTGTAAAAGTATCGTGGCCAATGAACCGTGGCGAAAACAGTGTCGTTAGATATCAGGGACAAGCGGTTTTGCGCCGATGTTTTCAATTACCGCATTGTCACGCCACTTTTCTCGCGGTTTCGGTCGCCAACTGCGAAACTCCTGCCGCGAGCTACACGCTCAGGTAAATTTCTACGACGTCTTCATCCTCATTTACGCATTGCCCAGTATCCTACGCGATATCGGTTTTACGATGAAAATGAAAACTTCCAAAACATTCGACTATCAAAATCTCGAGAAACTTTCTAGCGACCTGGCAGATTTTCTCTTTGTTCCACGTTAATCACTTTTTAACAATTAATCTCGTCGTTGTCCGATTAGTCCGGTAGTTCTAACTAGTCGACAAGATTGTTTAAACTCGAAACAACGTATAGTATTTTTCCGGATTGAATAAATCTTGTCGGGGTTTTAGAGAACGTAAATGTTTTTGGTTGCGTGGAGAAACAGGCGCTCGAGCCAAGGCGTGAAAACGATATTAACGAAATCCCGTCGCCGGAAACGCGGAACACCACGGCCATAATTTCACGACGAAACAGGGGGTGAACGATGTCGACAGGACGAGAATAACTAATGGGGGAGCGGCGCGGGTGACTGGCGGCATTTTTGAACATCTGCCGAGGACAAGTAATTATTTCTCTCTTTCCGGGGCGAGGAGACGCGGCGAAAATTGATGTTCCTCGCCGAGCATTTTTCGTGAGCAGCCGACGAAACCTCCGTAACTCGCTTCCAGCTGTTCGATAAAAAATTCCACCGACCTCCAATCTCCACGGAAAATAAACATTCCCCCCGGGTGTCGCCATTAATATTGCGCCGATAACGAGCACCGAGGGGCCAAAGACTTCTAGCCATCGGTGCTCGTGTTATCGTTCTGATTCTTGTTCTCGTTCAAGGACTATTTCTTTATTAGCGCTTCGACTCCATTCGTTTAGATTAAACTATTCATTTAAAAAACAATTTGGTATAAACAAAGAATTTTTAAAAAACGTTTCAGCTTGAATACATTTTTTTTACAGAAATGGTAAGCGTAAAAGAAACAGCCATGCGTTAGACATTCTAGTCGCGCATAGGGCGCTGGAAATATTTTCTAAAAATGTTTAAAATGAAACATTTGTATTTTTCTACTGTACGGTGTAGCTATGCCTATCCAAGAATCGAGCCATTCTCGAAAATTTTGAGAAATAAGAAAAAGGCAGCGCCTCGAAAGAAAGTGACGGTATGAGGGAAAGGTCGACTTCCTTTCTCTATAATAAAAATCAGAAAAGAATTAAGCCGTTGTTAGCACTTTATCGACCGGTCATTCGGACGTAAAAATTTTCGTTTCTATTTTGATTTTGTTTATCTTATTAATTGCGAAAGATATTTAATATTTAAAAATTTATATAATAATATCGAAGCTTGTAGTACAATTTAACACATTTATCTCAATAATAGATAACAAATTAGGGTTTACTATGGCAACCGATTCACAGGCTACCGATCGGGGGGGAAAAGCCGATTTATAAGCTACCGGTCGATAAAGTGTTAGGAGACGCGAGTGCTTATTGAGAACGCGTACGCAAAGATTAAAATTAATTGATCGAGCGTAGCCCGATCTTAGATGGCCCGATGTCCGACGCTTTCGAAGACAACTTGGCAATTATCAATTCCAGTGGCCGATGAACTCCGGTTTCCGGTTGGATTCGCGCAAACACTCGAGTTCTCTCGGTAACCCGGCCGGCCCGACTCCTATTAACGTTATTATGTTATTAGCCGGCAATTGCCGGTCTCGCTGAGGAGCGAACGCCGCGCTGCTCCGGAATAGATCCGATCCGCCGCGCCGCCACAGGCGCCATCGCGATCTCTCTGGATCGAGACCGGGCCGCGTAAAAATAGTAGAAATACCTAGCACACCCTGTTACGCCATCGCGATTAAAAGCGGCCGGCATCGACCGCCGTTGCCTCTGGATCGCTTAATTCGCGTGTGTCACGGGCAATGCTCCTTATGCAATCGAGATTTATGCGTCACGAATCAGCGACGCTCGGCAATTTCAAACGGGCCGGTGGAATTGGCTGCGAAAGGTTGCGGCTACGCATAGAGAGCTAACCCGTTACACGCCCTTGCTCTGTTCGCTATCCGAGCATCTTTCTCGAATTACTCGTTTCGTTCGGCAACTCGAACGGCAACTGAATCTAACTGGTATTTCAAATCACCTACATTGCTGGACGTAGGATTTGAACTTGATCGGCGAGCGTTGAACTTGAACATGTTCGACGAGATTCAAATTTCACGATGAAATTTCGAGTTTAGCTGGACAGTTACAATTTATGTTCATAGTTAAATTTTCTATGCAAGTCGGATTTGATTCGTATAGACAAGACTTCAATCCTTAGAAGTCTCCAAATCCCGCCTGAAATCGAATTCAACGGTTCTCGCTACCACCACAGAGAGTCGCCGATCGAAATCGCAGTTTCACCGTTACAACTTAACTTTCAAATCGATCTAGCCCACTTCCGAGAATCCCAGCAGCTAGCGTCTAAGGCCCCGAAAGTCAAACGATCGTTCCGAGACGGTTTTCCGAAACCTGTCGCCTGTTTACGAGACCAATGCTAGAGATTGGGCCGCGTGGAAAATACTTCGAGCTAGGCTAATGAGGTGATTACTCAGCGGCGATAAGACGGATTCGTTCGATAGGGAAATTCGAGGCGAAACGGAAGAGTGAGGCATCAATTCCACACTGCGGACTTGCGGACCGAATCGTGCACGAGCTACGCTCTCCTCTCCCGTCTTCGTTTTCTTTTCCAACTAATTATTGCGTCGCACGGCACCACGGGACACGCGCTCGCCGTTTTACGAGGCCTTGCAACTCATTCACCGGGGCGTTTACGAGCGGCCGTAAATTCGTCTACTAATCGTTACGCGAATAATTCTCGCGTGTCGTTGCCTCGTCGCCGGGCTAAGTGATTTCGATTCTCTCTTCCCTCTTCCTTCTCCTCTCTCTCCTCTCTCCTCCCTCTCTCTCTCTTCGCGGAGCGCAGCCCTCCGTCCAGCAACCCGCGTGTAATACCCCAACAATTGCCGGTGTCCATTGATCGTGTGCGCGCACGCAAAAAGTCGCCGGGATGAATTATTACGAGGATGATGTAACAATAAAGTAAATCGTAACGGCGGACTGGGGTTGGCTCGCTGATGCAACGCGGTCGTTCAACTTTCCGCTCGCGGCTCGAACCCGATCTAACCGGATGAATGCGTCTCGATGGAGAAAAGATGGCCGACCGATCGAGAAACCGGGAAATCCGCCAACTAATTTCTAAACCATCAGAAACGAACCACGCAAAAGGGGTCGTATTTTTGACGACTTTGCGTTTCGGCAGAGCGTTTTCTCAAACAGAATTTTGCCCGTCAGTTTTGGACTATTCAGTTTTTAATAGTCTTCTTTAGAATCTTTGAGATATGTATCTGTTTATTTAACTATCTACCTGTCTATTTAACTATCTATCTGTCTATAGAAACTGTCGGATGATCGATGATACTGGATTCGTTATCCACTGAAAGCAATTTGTCATCGAAGAATCTTAGTAAAGAACGTAATGTTCGAAAAAGCAAGTCTAGTCTCCTCGATACCAAGGTTTGTGAAAATATTGCGCAGCAATTGGACGATCGAAATCGATCGGAGACCGACGTTTCCGATCGAAGAGTGATTTAAGAATGTTCGAAAGGAGTTAACCTTTAGCACTGGAACCGTCTTCGTATCAGGCACGAGGGAAACGATTGCCGGGAGCCGTGACAGCTTGAGCGCGACCGCCATAGTCATAGTCGATCGCATTAGCGCCGATCAGACCGCTAACACGAACACCGCGCTGACGTGTTTCCACGAGAATTTATATTTCTACTACCGTGACATTTAACTGCTTTCGTTACGCGCTCGTCCACCTAGCAACGCTATTACACATTAATCCCGCACGGCACCCCGCGACCGGCGAACTATAATCCGACCATTGTTTATTGCGTCATTATAAACTTCGCCGAGCCCCGAGCATTACGTGTCCTCGGTGTTATGGTAGACAACTTCCAGAACGCCGGCGAGCATTTGTCGCACTTCGGACGACTGTAATCCGCTCGTTACTAATGGAGCGATAGAATCCCGGCGAGTAATAATGTTTCTCGGCGCGCACTGGCGAAACAACCATCTCGCAATCGAACTGTTTCGCGCGGATTTCGTCGAGAACACGATTTTTACCGATTAATCATCGTTGCACCGCCGGACCTAAATAGGCTAGTATCTTTTGCTCCAGAACTTGCGTCAGCATCGTTTAGCTGAACTATACTTTAATATTTCGTCTGAGGAATTCATCATAACTCGTAGACGCGATTGCATGGTTCCACAGCGGCAACTAACACGTTAATTGCCATTGTACCATTCGTAAAACTATCGTAAAATCGAGGCAATTTATTTGATGAATCCAAATTGGAAAGTCGAGATTTAGCACTATGCGAATTATTAAGATAAGCAAAGAAAAATTGGTTCAATGGTTGAACTCCGTAAATATCTAATATCGATACGGCGCAGAATCGTTGACCATAATTGCGGGAATACAAATGAGTATAAGAATGACCCGCGAGATAATTATACCGTTAGGGGAAGTTTCGCGAATCGGTCGCGGTTCGAGAAACGTTCTGGAATTCGATGTCCGAGACAATGGCCGTCCGGAACGGAGCCAGAAAACGCTACCGTTCGGGCGCAGCGATCCCTGAACACCTTTTAACGGTTTCCCGAGGAATGCCGGTTATCTCATCTCGCCTCGGTCGCGGCCGCAGCCGCGTTATCGCCGATCTTCTTTCCTGACCCTCTTCCTTTTCACCCGAGACATTTTTCCTCGAGTCTCTGACCAGCGGAGAGACGACCGAGCATCGTGACGCCAGTGCTCCACTTTCCTGAGAACACGCGTGACAGCGGATGCGCGTCCACGCATAAAACTTGCATCCTCGTATAGAAGTTTAAGTGCAGTAGCCACGCTGTTAAGGTTTTTGCGATTTTTTGCATCGTCACGGCTCGGTAGAATTTTCCTATTTTGTCAGCGTACCAATATAATACTGGTACAAAGCACTCGTAATGCAAATTCGAACTCGGAGAAATTCTTTGTTTTATGGGCCCGAGTTCCATGGAGGCCCTGAAAACATTTTTAAAAACAACGGCAAGTTTAACACTTTTATTTTTTGGTTGTTCCCTAAGGTTAGAACTATCTAGGAATCCAGTGGTTTTTGAAAATGTTAGAAAATTAAAAAACGGCAGGGAGTCGAAGAAGTTCCGTTCTGGAGAAAAGCGGGGAAGAAAGAAACTGGAGGACGACACTACAAAAAGATATTGTTGCGATGTATAGTAACTTGTTGCAAATCTTTCCAACCCCTCCGTAACTTGTATAAATATGTTCTGAAAACTTCAATCCATAAGTCTAAATAAATGAACGAATCATGAGGGATCCTCGAACAGTCGTACAGATCCTCAGAGATATTCTTATCCGCACGGTCCAAAAATTAGTTCGTCCGGCAGATCTGCGTGAAGGGATGTCGTCAACGGGCTAGACACACGACTAGGCGGAGAAAACGAGAGAAAAAGTTTCGGAGTGCGGGACGTGGTGGATCCTTTCCAGCGGAACGGTATTGAGGAAGGTCACGGAGCGGTGCGGTGCGGTGCGGCGCGGAGGATGACGCAAACAACGCAGCGCAACGCGGCACGGCAGGCGAGGCATAAGCCGAGGCAGAGGCAGAAGCGGGTACAACGGAAGAAGGGAGACGGCCAACCCTCGGAACACGTAGGACGAACAGGGACAAGACGACGTCGAAGGGGAGAGCCTGCTGGCACAGGAAAGAGGGTGCCGGTGCCGGTGCCGGGACAGAAATAAACGAGCCTCGCTCGTGTAGGTGCCTCGTGAGGCTCAACCTTCGAAAAGAGCCGATGTGCTGCCGCGGGTCCACGTGAACTCCTGCTTTTCTCAGCTTCCAATTTTAACGCGACACGTAATTCCCCGACAAACCGTCTCTGAATGGAAAACCGATTCACGATTCATTAACAGCTCTGTGTATTTTTTTTTACCCGCTCAGAAATAGTCCACGAGACCTATCGTCCTCGCTCGATCTACCCAGCTCGTGTCGTTCGTACTTCGAGCGCTCGATTCAGCCAAAGTTAACCCCTTGCATCACGATCTCTTTCATAACCTCGTTGATTAGCACTTCCTCGTCCATAATAATTTTCCTAATTGAACCAGACGATCTTTGTCTCTTCTATTTCTTCATTTAGTTTAATTCATAGATTTTGACAATATGCAAGAATCAAATTTTGTTTTCAATTTGATAGGGACAAATAAATACAGTTTCACTAGATCGTGTATAAAATGTTCAGCACGAAACCGAAACTAGGAAGTTATAACATGCTACGGGGAATATTCAACACCATTGGAATAATAATGAGTCTCGAAGGCCCAGCCGAAAATTGGTGTCACTGATCCCGTTCCAATAATGCTAATAGGTCTAGATTATTGCGATTGATTGGAGGATCGCAGGCAAATTCGCGCGTTTTTTAGCACCGGTTCGGAAGACCTCTGGCCGCGAAATGAGCTGAAGAAAAAAACGCGATTGGCAATTTGAGCTGAGGGGAAGAGGATCGGGGCCAGAGAAAGTGGTCGATGAACCCGGTCCTTCGCCGTGGCAACCGTACATTACGCTACTTAACTGACTTTACGTTTCCGCTTAACGCGCTCCGGCTCCGACTCCGAGTCAGCCACGCACTCGCGCACGCTTGTGTGGAGCGTGTTACACGCCGTGTACACACGGGCCCCGGTTACGTCCACGCGGAATGCTCTTTCAACCGAGCGCTACTTCTTTTCTCGGAACGCGTACGCGCCACGAAAACACCCGGTGAAATCGTTACGCCCGGATCGGTGTAATAACGGCCACTGTTACACGCGCGTGCACGCCGTGCCTCGGAGCCTTGACGAGATTCCCGAACTTTCCTGACACTGTTCCGTCGAAAACAACCGTATGCGACCAGCCATCTTACGTCGAGGCGTTCTCGGTCGAGCGAGGCAGCTGTTCAAATGCGAAACGTAACCTCGGTTGTACGGAATTAGTCGCTCTGGTTCTAAGTCTGGCTCTATTGTATCGGAATTCTGAATAATTAATTTCTCTCAACACCATCGTGCCGATCGAAATAACCGACTTCTTGTTTCTCATTGTAATATTATTGAAATTGGAAAAATTTAAGGAGATCGATTTTTCAATTTTATGCAAATCATTCTACGCTACGAAATCAAATGATTGTAGAAAAATCGAACACTTTATCGAATGTCTATTGATTTATAAATTTCCTATATCGAACGAACAAAAGCGGATCCACTTGTCGCGTATACTCCACGGAACCGTCTCGAAACACCTGAAAATCCCGTTTCTATCAAATGCTGACTCACGACAAAAGAATTCAAGGTTTCTCGCCCACGGGAAAAGCGGCGGGCAGACCCGGCGTTTCCCGGGCATCGAAAAACCGCGTCGTTTCGGGCCAGTCTCTGTTATTTCGGTCTCTCGGCACGCCCACGTGATCCGAATTCAGAACCCCGAGACTCATTCACGGTTCACAGCCGGGGCGTTGAAAGAAAGGAGAGATAACGTGTACTCGCCACGTGACTCGCCGGTCGCCACTCGCCTCGCCCTAACGCCGAATATCGCGGACACGATTGCGCGCTATCACGGGGTGGAAAAAGAAACAGACTTGCCAGGATACGACGGCGACGCCTCTATCTTGTCGCGGACATCCTGGATGCGTCCAGAGCGGACCGGCCGGTGCTGGATGTCGTTAACCTTAGAGCAACGGGGCTGCGTTGGACGAGCCTGATAACGAGGCTTTCATCCGCTCGCATGAATTCGGTCCAGGGACTGGAGAAAGCCGTTCAAAAGCTCACTGTCGACTCTCTCATTTATTTTTCCGTTGTCGGCTTTGTTTTCGAGCATAATGTACCCAGTATTTAAATTATCAACCTGCTTTAAAAAAGATCACAATGACAATAAGAAGAAAAAGAAGAAGAAAAGGAAAGATGCATAACCTTGTATTTTTTATAACATTGTTGGCAAATGCATCAATCAAATTAAATATGTCCTTGTTGAACATTTTGCTAAGAAAATTTATCGGGCTATGTAATACCTTAACACCCATATCGTGTCACATTCTTATACCATACTAATGTCGAGTTGATAATAAACAACGACGCAAGCTAAAGGAAGGAAGAAGAATGCAACTGAAGAAGTTCCGTGCTCGATTCGAATAAAGAAGCCGATTGAACGTGTGATTGTTCCGGGCTCGGCACTCGAACCATTGATTATATCGGTAACGAGCGTCCCAACGCGATTCGAGAGGTGCCTATTGATCGGTGTTTTCGATTGATAATTGAGGCTACCAGACAGCCGAGCGACATAAAAAGATGAATTATTTTCGATGTTCCTCCGAGGCATCTTTCGCTTTCAACGACTTCCGGAGGGGCCCGTCTCGACTACCGAGGAGGGCGCGCGCTCGCGCTCGCGCACGCTCGTGTTGCGCTCGCGCGAGCACTCCGGCAGAACGCCGGTGGAAGTGGGTCACCGTTCGAAAGGACCTCGATCAAAATACTCCGTTACCGGTCCCGCAGCTCCCCACCGACATTGATCATCGGTTAATGGGTTGTATTATATTCTAGGTTAATGGCGGCGCGGGCTGCCGGTAATGCATTCAGAGTGCAGCCTCCGTTTATCGAGTAATTCGCCGTTGGTATCGATAAACTTCGATCTTCGCGAAGGAGGATCCCTTTTCGGCCCGGGTCAAGTGGGGATCCTTGTTCCCGTCCCCGGGCTCAATTAATTGAAAACAGACAGACAGGAGTCCCTCTCTACCCTAAAGGAAATCGTGTCGAGTGCCCGATCCTCCTCGATGCATCTTTTTAGGCGCGCTGCTTAATTCGAGCAGCGTAAATTGGCTACCGTTATACCTAACTCTCGTTTGCCAACGATAGCTCTCTCTCTCTCTTTCTCGACTTTTCTTGGTCCCTGGTGCATGACAAACAGCCAACGATCTTTCGTTATGCAGACCGAGCCGCCAAAATAAATATTTCCATAAAACCGAAGCATTTGTTGAACCCGACCGTGTAATTCAGGAATACAGGACTTACAAAAATACGTGGAACATATTCCTCGAAGAATAATATATATGAAGAACTTAAATCATGTGAACAATGAAGAATATATCCTGATCTTTTGTTGCATATAGAATAGATTTATGTGTTTGCAGCATCTGGAATAAAATATCCAGAGTCCGCACGTGGAAGAGTAATAATTTTACAACATAGAATCGATTGGTTCGGCAATGCCGAAAAGGGAGGAAACGAACGAATCGATTTGATGAAGAGAATTTAGTCGATAGGGAAGCTAGCCGAGAAGGTGTAGACAGGGTTGACGCGATTTTGTTTTGAAGCTGTTGATTGCGACGCGGGCATGCAGAGGCGGTGGTCGCGAATCGGTAACGTTATCGGCGAACGTGACATGCTACCGTGCAGAAGTGGAGGAGATCGAGAAGAGGAAGGAGCAGAAGGAGCAGAGGAAGAGGATCGGTGCAGACGTCCTGAGGGCAGAGGGGATGGCGGGGCGAAACGATTTCTTGTCGGCTACGTTGGCAGAGCCAGCCGGCTCCCGGCTTCTGACTCTCGGCCCCCGGCTCTGGGTAACACGGTACCAGCAACGAAGGAGCTAACGGTGTTCTGCCCTCGATAACCGCCATTGTGAAACTACATATTATGACAGAGGATCCGTCGCGTGTACCGCTTCACCACGACATACTTAATGCCGCCTCGTCTCGTCTCGTCTCGTCTGGTCTCGTCTTACTTTTCTCCATGTTATTCCGGCGAATCCTCTCCTCGTTCCGCCATTTCCTCCCCGCCCGTCGATCCCCTCACTTTCCGCGGCGCGTAGTCGCAATCCATAGAAAAAGAAGCCTCGATAATTCTCGTGCATTCCCCCAAATCGAGAAACGACGAGCCAAACGACTAAACACGAGTGCTGCTCGTTTCTTGTAAATAAAAACAAGATTGGATCCTTCTAACATCAAAATTTAGGAATTACAGCGAATGAGAACGCGGATGAAATTAAAATTATCTTGCTCTATCAGAGAAATTACCGGTACGAAGAAACGCCGGTCAACGTGGTCGTGAAAGGAGTCATGGCGCAAGAGGTTTATCGCACCGCGAAATTAATGCAAATCCGATTAGGAAACGGAGGGATGACCGTCGCGTTTCCGCAATCCCTCGCAGCTCGCTCTTTTCTATGCAAATGGTGTGAGTGTGTGACCGAGCTCAACGCAATCGTACTGTTTGTTTATCGATCGCAATCGAGACGACAGCTCGGCTCGGTCAGATATAGATCGAAAGCGAACGGGGGGATAGAAAGAGAGAGGGCTGTAGCGAATGGAAGAGGAAGAGAGAACGGCCGGGGGCTTGCTGCGGAAGTGTCGCAAACGCGAGAGTGGATTTCCTATAAATTTCTGCCCTCGATGATTCAGGACCGATTACGCAAACCGGCGATAGGAAAACAAACATGGAAACACCTCTACCATTCGAGTTCTTTTTCCCGCGGCTCGAAACGCGATGACGGTCGCCGCGAGCCGCGAAGTGATAAACCGCTATTTTCGTCATGCGATCGATGAAATTCAAGGGAATCGACGGTATCTGAGTCGATCGAACGCAACCTTGCCGAGTTTCGATCGTCGCTGGAAGTTTCTTTCACCCGTTATGGTAATTGTGAGACCAATATAATTGCGCTCCCATTGACGTAGTTTTGTTCTACGCTGCACTCGTTCGTTGAATAGTTTATCAATGTGCAATCTCATTCTTTCGATAGAATTCATTGACTTCGCGTTCGAAGTAGGTAGAAGTCAAGCATAGAGCGAATGCAAAACTGTTCTACATGTTACAAAAATCGCACGGATCTGTTTGCCAAGTCCGTGCACCATATTTACTCGAATACGCGAATGCATAAGTAAACGCCGATCATTTTTCAGGAAAAAGAAACACATTCGAATTGCGTCAGCGAGCATGTGCGCATTCGGGTCGGTTAAAAGAATCGACGATATTTTGCATGAAAATCAGCAGACTGGTGCACGTTGCATTGCACCGACGAACGTGCAGTTTTTCGGCGTCACTACCGTTTTAACGCCTGGCCAGCAAGCACAGAGGGCCGTTTTGCGGTCGTCGGGCCCGTTTCGTGGTCCCAGTTCGCGTTTTATTTCGAGTGCGACGCCCGTGTCCTGTTCGGCGTCGGCGTCGACGTCGACGTCGCGAGGAAAGAACAGCGAAACGGCCGTGGAATAAAAGGACCCACGGACCGCGAAGGGACATAAAGCGAAGATTGACGACTATTAAATCATTTTTACAGGCGGGCCCGACACTTTCCGACAATCGAATCGGAGAAAAAGAACGCGGGACAGCTCTGAATGTGGTACGAGGTACCGTAACGGCGTTATTTGGTCGCGGCCGCGGCGCGAGGAGCATCGGCTTCGGTAATCGACCGTTTCGTTACCCATCCCGGACCCCGAAAACCGTCTCTCCGTCTCCGCTCGGCCCGTCTCGGCCCGATTCGTGCCACAATAGCCGCGATCAAAATTACTAGAACGATAAAAAAAGAAACGGCCGATCCGCGTGAGCCAATCGATGCGTCCACGTGCGCCTACACACCCGTTATCCAATCGAGCGTGCCACGGTTCGTCGTCGCTCCTCAGCCTGTGCAACTGTTTCCAACTGCTTCCAACTGCTTGCAACTGCCTACAGCTGGCTGCAGCACGTTTCCACGAATTTCGATTCGGCTATCGGTTATTCACTTTCTGTTTACAGAACATGTTTCCACGAAATCAGATGCCCCTACCAATTACCCTCGATACGTGGAAAGTAAAGATACCCACTTCACGAGTATTTAAAACACTTTCAAAATCGAAATCTCGAAAGAAATGTAAAACAAACAAACACGCAGTGGCCTCCTTTCACGTTACTTCCCTTTACAGTAAAATATGTGTATCATTTTTAGTACGTATTGAATGAACTATCTACCTGGAGAATCGTTTTATCACTCGATCTAGAACACGCGTCAGAATGACCGGTTGCGCACGTATCATATTTGAAAACTCTTGAAATTATAAACAGTTTTATATACCGTTATAAATCTAAATAATTTCGATCTTGCCGTTCTCATTGACACACTTTACTCATTTTTAATATTTGGCAAGGTATACCGTTGACTGCAATTGCGTAACTCTAATAGTGAAACCGTAATTACATTCTGAACGCGCCAGGATTACGTGCCTGATCTTGGACGCAGCTTTTTCTCTGAAGAGAATCCACCGCAAATTACCGTCTCGAATCGTCTTTCAATTATTACAAAATGGCATCGCCACGTGTCGCCGATAAGGAAATTTTTTTTCTCGGAAGCGGCATTACGGCGCGAATCGTTCTCGTACGAGAATAAATAAATTCTATCTACCTTGTGTGGCAGATAGGTCACGCAGCTGCGGATCAAGAAACCTAATCGCGGTGTTAAGGCGCGCGAGATCCGCTCTCGTCGCGATCGTGAACCGTTGCAACGGTACGCCGCCGAAAATAGCGTACATCCTTTACATAATTCCTTCGGAAACCGGCACCGTAAAGATCATACAAAAAGAAAACTGTAAAAAGAGAGGAGGGGGAGTTCCATATGTTCAATGCAATGGGACCGGATAAAGGAAGACACGGAAGAAGAATCGAATGGGAAATATTGAGGTCACGGGGTAAGAAGCACCCCCGTTGCACAGAGAAGAGGAACCGGTGGCTTCCGGTCGAGCGATCCGCAGGAGCGCAGGGATCTAGCGGTGCTCTTCCGATCGATTTCCTGCGTGCTCGATCAATTGTCCTCCGCGCGGCTTTGTCCTCCCCCTTTGTGCCACCCCTCGGCGAATAATGTTGCGGGCGTGCGTTACTGGCTCCCGTTACGTTTTTTTCTTCACCGTTAGAACGTTCTCATTGTTATCCGAGAATCGAGAATTTCCAGTTTTATCGGAAAAAATGTAATTCGTTTCTTCGGTTCTTTCGGGACAGGTTCGAAAGATGATCTCTTTAAGTGTACCTATTGGATCCAGCGTGGCTTCCAGAGATCTTTGTGTTCTAGAGATCTTTGTGAATTAGCCCTCTAATTTATCGAAATTGTGCTGGTATTTTTGCACGGATATCTCGTAGATCGTTCCACTCATTGATCTATGTATTCCTCGTTTAATTTGATTAACAAATTAGGCGTGTCCACGATAACTTCTGCAAGGTAGCTTGCCATAGACCGAATTAATTAATTTGTCGTTCCATTTGCTCCCGCGAGTTAATATTCCCGATTAGAATCAACAAAATTGAATCGTGTTGCAGTGTGGCCGCGTTATCAGGGCCAGACTGATTACAAAATATCGAGAGATCCTTATCAATTCTCCTGATACCAAAGGCACTCGAGTTACACAATAAGCTGTTAGAATAGGTCCGATAAATTCCCCAAAAATTCTGGTGCACAGACACCGATGGTGAGCTATTACGCCATAAATTCCGACTGTAATGGGTGAATTCTTCCAAGATACAGTTGTCGATGTCGAACGAAGACACGAGTGTACACGATCGTTACGTTAACGCGACGTTGCGGCACGATATTTCGAGGTCCGGCGAGTTTAAAGCAGCCTGGCCCGGTACCAGAACAACGTAAATAATAGCTAATATCCGTGTTACGTAATGACCGACCTCGAACTCGGTCGAGTGTACTCCACGTGCTCCGTTGCCCTACTTTCCGAGTCCCGAAATCTCGTTCTTGTTTTATGGTACACACCCGTCGTACGTCCCCGCCTCTCTCTCTCTTTCTCTCTCTCTTTCTTCCTCACGAATCGCTATTAATAAATCGAGATGGGAAACTGATCGATAACATCGAAACGTCCTCAAACTCGCTGGACCCAGTCGCTTTCATCTTCGAAGAAAAATTAATCGAAAACGTATCCTCTTTTCAACCCTTGTAAAAGCCTCGAATCAATTTGGCCCAAAAGCGATTTCTGAATTGTAGCCTCTCCGATTGGAACGTGCAAATAAATTATATGTTGACGAATTGCGTGCGTCGCATGCACATCTGGACGCTGTGTCGCAATACGAAACGCGGCGATAACGATCGAGGAAGATCTGCGCAGATCCATCGATCATCCATGACAGGGTTGCATCGCCCGCAGACGCGATTGTTATTTCTCCTCGCGTGACACTGCGATTTTAATTTTAGAATTCGCTTATGATCCCGATACTCGCTCTCTGAAGTTGGCGGTCGCGGAACGCGAGTTTCTAAATCCCCTGTGACGATCTAGATCTAGGATAATGGAAGACACGGTCTATTGCTCTACGGCGCGTTAGACGTTCCGTTAAATTCGATGTAAAATACAAAGCTTCCGGTTCGGGAACGCTGTAAACAAATATTTGTACGTTACAGAAGAAAACCCTGGAGTCTACGAAAAGAGGCATACGATAGCGAGCATTTCGTTGCAACGAGAACAAGAATTGCATCGACGACGCAGCAATCGAACGAGATCCTCCGGCTGAAGTTGGAGTTTCTTGCCCGTGTCGGAACGGTATCAATCGCTCACCCGCACGAGCAGCAAGCTTAAGGGAGTCCAGATAAGGAGGCCACGCGCTGCAAGATGCCTCCAATTAATCAGGTTACACAATGTCCGCTTTTATCGTCGCACGCGAGCGTTCGGGCTCGCCGCAACGTAGATTTCTCGAGCGAGACGTCGCGCGTGGCACGTCGCACGCCGTGCAAATTGGCCGAGGAATCGACCCGGTTATCGGCGAATCTCGCCTTCGGTTTCCCAACGGTGTGCGTCGCGATTTTTCTCGGTGTCCATCGAGGACAGGCAGCACGAGTCGGCGCGTGGCCGTGTCCA
This sequence comes from Augochlora pura, assembly GCF_028453695.1. Taxonomy (NCBI): domain Eukaryota; kingdom Metazoa; phylum Arthropoda; class Insecta; order Hymenoptera; family Halictidae; genus Augochlora; species Augochlora pura. Next base: position 1,461,824 of record NC_135780.1, read on the forward strand.
CGAAGCCGGGAATCGCTAGTAGATACCCGGCCGACCCTGACGTGCTCCGTAATTCATCCATTACGATCACGGCCGCGGCCGAGCCGAGCCGAGAAGAGGGCTCTTCGACTCGCTCCGAAGAAAATAGCCCGGTTTTTTCGCGGATCATGGCCGCTGCTGGCCGTTCCGAGGTCTAACGGCCTTGAGGGCCTTGCCCTGCATCGTAACCCTGACCGCGGCCCCTCAAGATCGCCGCCGTCCTTCGGGACAGGATCTGTCAACCAACCGGCGACAAGCCCATGCCCACCAAACCCCCGCGAGGCCACGATATTCGCGACATTTCGACGAGACCGTTAGCAACTCGTAGTCTATCGTCTATAAATCATCAGCTTGGATCAACCATTGCACGATCGCTACGTGCTCGAATAATAGAGAATTTGATCCTTCGAGATACTCGAGATACGTGGCTGGAGTCGTAGAGATATGTATTCCAAGTAAATCAACGTGTCGAGAATTGTTCATCGAACGTTCTGTTACGTGGACTTCAAGATCAAGTCGTTTTACAGAGATCGATTTCGCTCGGCGCGTTCCATGAATCAGCTCGGAGGGAACATCGAGTCGACGAGGTGCTGGGATCGCGGACGGGATGATTCAAAGACGATGATAGAAGAGGGGCACTAAGGCACGAAGGAGGAACACGTTTTAATGGACTCGTCATGGATGGCACGATCGCGAGATTACTCGGCGAGTTTCGATGAAGTAAGAGTGCACCTTGGATGCACTCGTTTCCGTGATTTGTCACCGGTTATGGTTATGCTATCGCGAGGGAATGAGGACTGTGGCACGCGACTCGCTGATTTTACGCAGTTTTCTTTCTCGTGTTCCAATTTAACCCGGCATCACGGTTCCCGCGTTAATGTCGCATCGCGGATTATTGCTTAATCGAATCGGTTTCGAAAATTGAAAACTTCTTCCCGGTAACGCCCACTTATATTTCTGAACGACACAAACATTTAACAATTTCAGAACAAGCTTCTTGATTCGTCTGAAACGTAAGATCACTTTCTGCCGAGTAAACAATCAGTATTCCACACCGCTTTCTCCAAAATCTATATTATACTGCCGAGTTTAAAATTTCTAAAGATTCGCAGAACTTGAACTTCGTAAATTCGAGCACAAATCTTCGGACCCATAAAAATCAGCGGCATCTATGATTAATGGTAATCCATAAACTTTAGCGTTGATAAAGATCCATGCGTCCCGAAGTCCTAGCAGAGACACAAGCTGCGATATCCATAACAATCTTCACGTTGCATAAAACTCCGAATAGATTCATAAAGTCGGGAGAGGGTTTAAAGGATTGGCCAAGAAGTCAAGAGGCAAAGATCCGCAGTCGAGCGACAGTGACGGACCGACCGACACGACAATCCGGCAGTCCGAGGAGTCAAGTTAGCCGGTGTCCACGTAACACCGCTTCGTAACCGCGAAGCGTGTAACGCCAAGATCACGTGCCGAGCGGCGAGTCAGGAAATCCTAGGCGAGCACCATGGAGAAAGCAGCCTTTGGTCGCGCTCTTCTCGTGTCGTACAGGTACTTGCGCAGAACCGTTTCAAACACCGAATGCAAACGCGAGTATGTGCACCGTTCCAGTTTTTTACCGCGCGCAAACTGCACTGGCTTTCTTTCTTCTCGGAAACCGGCGATCCCTGCCACCTGGATAGGCAGAGGACAATTTTTCAATATCTCCCTATATAGTAGTTATCGTTAAATAAGATCACAATTGTCGTGAGAATTTATATGCTTTTGAATTTTCATTCGATGCGAAAGGCCAAAGAGGAGCGTCCTGTACGACACGTTAATTTAGCTAAGAATAACCAGCGCAGTCGGCTGAATTTCAAAGGCCCAATGGTGTGCGGTAATGGCTGTGTTATGGGAGATCCAGGATAATGTTACAAGAGAACTGGCTAGATGCTATTCTGTCTGCAACGTTAAATCCTACTCTGTAAACCGATGCATCAAATATGGATATCTCAGAATTGTATAAATAGAATGAAAAACAATTTAGCAATCTTTAAGATGTGCGAAGGCAGTATACTGTAAAATAAGTGTTTCGACTAAGCTTTCACTTCGATAATATTTTAAATGATCTTTAGCTTGGTCATCCATAGAAAATGATAATTGATTTCGTTCGAGAATGCTTTGATATCCTTGAGGAACAATTTTCTCTAGGTCGCTATGAAATGGCAACAGCTTAGAGCCAGGACGAAACGAGGAATCGATTATGTCGGATCGAGGAAGAAAGCTCCGAGTTCATTAACACCGAGGGTGTCGATCACCGTTCATGGAACTTGCGTAATACTTCCAGTGAAATTACCTATTTAAACCACATAAGTAAACGCAAAAGACTGGAAACGAGTGGTAACGTGAGGGGGCGGGAGAGGAGACCGGTAGGGAGAGAAAAAAGGGGTAACTTTCACTGTGTAGCTTCCGCGGAAGGCGTCCCTCCTCCCGGCACTTTCTTCGACTCGCGACGATCGATTTTTCCATCGGTTAGCGCTCCCGATCGATCGCAACTCGCGACACCGGTTCTCACAATCAGCAGCTCAATATCAACAGCGAAAGAGAAAAAATAGAGACGAAGAGAGAAAGAGAGGAAGACGAAGAGAGCTAGAGAGAATGAAAATCCTCACCGATAAATTAACTAACCCCCATGGCTGGAAGGAGCTCTCGGTTAACGGCTGATTGCGGACGTATTAATAGTGCAGTCGTTAATTAATCAACGATTGGCTACTATTTATATGAGGAGGCGTGCGCGACGGCGACGGAGGACGACCACGGCGCGGATCAGGCGCGAGGCACCTGCGGAATTAATGAGCGATCGGCACAATGGTAAACACCAACGAACAGACTGTTGACCCAATACGTTCGCTTCGAACGTCGACGACCAGGCGTGGAAACACGTCGGCTTCAGCAGTTGTCGAGCTTCCCGACATGGTCGACGATGAACTTTTCACGGGATCTCGGAAGAAGCGGTTAGAAACCTTTTCGAGACTCTTCGAAGCCAAGAAGAGGATTCGAAGATACTCAAACATAATCAGATCTTCGCGGAACAATTTTTTTAAGGGGTATTTCTGTTTTCAACAGAAAATTGACCCGGCGTAATTGGTTGGCTGAGAATGATTAAGATCCTTCTCTAGGTTTTCCAACGTTGGAGGATACATTTAGCAACCCTCCAGTATTCGTCGAGGATACGGATAGTTCTCTCAACAGCCATTCCAGTTGGGACCACCAGGGAACCGTCGACGGTCTTTCGGGAACAATATGGTCCATCAAAGTCTGTTTAGCGACTGTTCTGGGGCCGCGAGATGAATCACAGGGCCTCTTACGTCCTGCAACGGCTGCGAACCGAAAATATCACCGAGGGGTTCAAACTTAGTGAGTAATAGAATTGAGAATGGCTGGAGACAATGAAGAAAGGCCTGCTTCGGGAGTCGGTGACTAAAGATGACGAGTAACGAGGCAACCAAAAAGAACAGACCTTCGGCTTGCCACGTTCTCCTTTTAGAAGATTCGGGATGTTAAAGAGGAGCGTACTTTCCGTTAAAGCCCGGTCTCGGCGACTAATGAAATTGAAAGTGGCCAAGGATAATGGAGGAAAGAGCGCCCGAAGACGTCGAAAAGGAACCAAAATCGCCAATATCAGGGATGCCAAAGATATGTCTTCGCCGCGAGAAAGAGGTCGTAAAGCGCATTCATTAATGCTGACGGTTTTTGTGACCCCGCTACGAAACGGGTGCAGGGAATACTAAAAGAGAAGTCTAATAATAAGGTTATAGTAAACACAAGCTCCACGTGGCACAATCGCGGGCAGCAGGTACGAAAACGCATTCGCATCGGCCGGCACGGCGCGACGCGACGCGAAGCGCAGCGCCGAGGGAACGAACGATGGCGCTTCTCGAGCCAAGGATAGCAGCGCAGCAAAAATAACTTGGTACGTAGAAACGATACAGGTCAATCACCAGCAGCGGGCAACACGAGCCGATGTAATACAACGAGAGGTATGGAAAACAGCCGTCGAATGCGTCAACGATCATCGTTCTGACCTTTCGATCTTTTCTCCGCTAATCGACACGAAACTCGAACAATGATGCGCCACGCCGCGCCGCATCGGCTCGTCTTCTTTCTATACAGATAGGAGTCCCTGCAACAATGTTTCATAACTCGGCAGCGACGACGCATTCTCCGGGAATAATAAACAACGCTGCGACAGGGGAGCTTTCGACGGGAGTCTCTTGCTCTCTGCTGGCGACTCTCCTTTTTCATGCGTACGCCATACTGGATTTAACATCTTTCACTGAAGGTAAATATATACTTTATGTATTCGAGACTAGTTGCGACTGGCTCTTTCTACAGGATATTTCAACGTGTTAATCACAAAAGTGGTAAAATAGACATATTTGCAGACAATAGTATAAATTCCGAAACGAGTTTGTATAAATTGATTACGTGACTACCAACATCAGTTTTTTCCATTGCAAAATAGTTTGAGACTCTAGTTTGTCATCTACGATTAAACAAATGCATCTGCAATTAACTGTGGCACTCGATGGGAATATAAACTTTGGCAGATGAATTTATAATAATCGCAGTCCAGACAGAATTGATTCTCTTTATTAAGCATTCGATTCTGTTAGCGACGTTCCACGTATTGACAGTGGACTCTGATATAACAGGATGTTCCTTAAAAATCAATCTCATGTTAATGCCTGCGCTCTGGCAGTCGAAGGCAACGAGTTGCACGGGGCGACCCGTAAGTGAGTAAGTAAGTACGTGGTAGCGTTCGGTTTCAAGGCCTCCGTTCGGCCAAGTTATCAAGGTTATTGCCGTTTCTTTAAACGGCGTTACATGTTTGTCTTGCGATGCAACCGCAGATAGAGTCGAGGCGGATACAACGACCCCAGAGATCCATCGATGCTTTCCTTTTTTCTCAGAACGAATAAAGTTCAAGATCAGTGGCTCGATCAGTGCTCGCGATCGAGCAATACCATTTTAATTTGCATATCATCTCGTAATTAGCGTACTCCACTGGGACGCTGATTTCGAATCTAATTGAAGCGTTCTAACCTAGTCTTAATCTTCCGCTTCTTTGATTATCGTAACTATCTTAACTACCCAAATTTTGCCAGAGTCTGCGCAAACAAGAATCAACATAGAAAAATCGAACTTCTTCTACTTCGTCAATTACTATGGTTAACTTTCCAGACTCCTCGAGGATCCATCGAAGCACGACGAAGCGGAAAGTTTGCAAGAAATTGCTGAATCGAGCAAACAGTTCGAAAATTGGGCAGCAAAAAGGGAAAGCGATTGTTCGAAAGCTTGTGGCATCAACTATGGGTAGTTGGCCACGCCTCTTAGGCGCGTCACGGGCAAAATGGCGGCGCGCAGAGCGTCCCCGGGAACCCGTTCGTTCCGCAGAAAAATTAGGCGCGACCGATATCGCGAAAAGGCGGGGAGCTAGGGCAATTTATCGGAGGATCTGGAGATGCACGCGAGTCGAGACCCTTTCGCCTCGGCCGGTAATTGCAACGATCGATGCGTGCGAAAATGGAGGCGCGTGCAAATCGTCGGCTGCGATTACGGGCAAACGGCCGTGAATGCCCGGGCGTCGATGTAAGATGTAACCGGCGTCGATGGCGTTTTCTCGACAATCTCGGCTTTTAGCCCGGCAACGGCAATGGCAACGGCAACGGCGTCCTTATATCTTGTCTCCGCAGCGCCGCCGGACCCCAAGATACAGCTTTATTGTGGAGAAACTGCAGAAGTTATCGCCATACTGACCCGTGCCAAATGAAATAACCACCGCGCGCGCGCTCTCTGTCTCTCTCTCTCTATCTCTATAGCGATAATTCCCGATAATTCGGTATCCAGGCCCGATAGCGCCCTATCCGGGAACGCTCCTCCAATGTTACAACAATTTAGCAATTACAACGACGGAGATACACGGACCTTCGGCGGTAATCTGCGTTTCATAAATATTTATAGTGCGCTGGACCGTACACTTGCACCAAGACGACATTTACTCGACGTGCACTTAGATATTTTTCTTGCTACATGCTAAGCGATTTCTAGCGTTGACGGCGAATTTCGGTCGTGGAGAATTTTTTTTTAAATGCGACGCGACTCTCTTCTAATTAATAATAATTCTCTTGGCACGCGGCTGAAGAAATAAAATAGCGAGGCGGTTATTTAAAGAAAATATTAATAAAATCACGAATATTCTTGTCCCTTTACAGAGTGTAAAATAATATACTGTTCATTGGGATGTGAATATTGTAAAAAAAAACCTGAACAAAGGAGACGAAAATAGAAGTTGGAAAATTTCTTGGATGCCTGTAAATTGACGGCGAAGTGCACGGAAACTGCACTCGTTAAAATTTAAACTGCAATGCTCCCGAAAATAGATTTTCCACAAAATCCCTTTACAGGCTTAATGAAATGCAAAGGAAACGCTTCAATCGAATGATTAACCTAACGGGGCCTCCCCTAATATTGGTCCCTTGTGAACCATGCTAGGCTCAGCATTATCGATCTGAATTGATCGACACGATCGCGATTGAAGATTAGATAGATAAACGAGAGGCTCGGAGGCAGTATGAAGCTGAAGAAAAAAAGTTAACGGAAGGAGAGAATATTGGAGGATCGAGAAGCATCCGGACCAGGTGTCGACGATCCCCGAAGAGGAGAAAGACAGCCCCGGAGTCCGAAGCGAAAATTACGTGGACCGTGTTACATAAGAAAACGAATCGTTATGCTACGAAAAAGTATGGCTGACCTTAGCCATAGAAATCAAGGACCACGCACGACAACGAACTTCCCTCTCTTTTTCTTTCTCTTTTCCGTCCCAGGAATAATTCGCCTCATCCTTTCTCTCCTTTACCGCTCACGTTGTTCGACGCTCCTTTCTTCCATTCTCGCGGAACGCTCTTGAAATGGGTCGCGCATCGCATCGCATCGCGTTGTGCGCGCGCGCGCAAACACAACACGCCGAGCCGCACGCACACGCACGTAACCGCTTCGTCTTTTTATCGTACATTTCACCTTTCTACTTTGCAATCAAGCACTTTCATATTGCTTTCACTTGGTCGATGAAAGTACCGTTCGCGAGTCAAGTAGGCTCCCGTCCTTTATACAGGGTGGACGGACAGAAACGAATCCTAGAGTATCCTTCGACTTGCTGAATTCGACTTGGACTTGGTCGTACCGAAGGAGTATTTCAGTATCGAGTTTTAGTGAATTCACCGAGAATTTGGAGAAGCGCTTACTTTTAGATTTCACCCTAGCCGCCAACATTTGAATCCGAATTTTAATCCAGCCGGCAACATTGGAACATCGAATTTCCATCGAGCAAGATCTCAATTTCCATTCAATTGTAACAGCCGTTAGTTGAATTCCGACTTGAAACCAGCCACGAAAATTTGAACTTGAACTCGAATCAAGTCGACGAGATTTGAATTCGAATGTAACTATCGTATCTAAAAGTTCAAAGCGCCGCGAGGGTCGTAATTTGAACTAGAACGGTTCGCCGATGAAAACAATAATAGAGGCGCGGAATAAATTTGTCGAGGGCGCATCGGAAATTGCTGACTAATTTCCGCGTCGCACCCGGAAACGGTCAATTCTATAATTGGCAGTCGGGCTGGCCGAATAACGAGCGATCGTCGAAGGGTTAACGGTCACGAGGCTAGGCCGAACAAAGCCACGTAACAACAATCACGTTGAGCCGGGCGAATAAACGCTTCGCGCATTGTAGCCTATTTTAACGCGGTGCTTTTAATTGAAACGCTTTTAAAATCGTTCGGAGCGTGCCGATATTTCGAACGCATCGATTATCGAGGGGGGGAGGAAAATGATATTTCCCCGCGCCGGAGCAACGCAACGCTTCAATTAAACGCGCAAGTCGCACGGACGTTGTGTATTTAATTCGATAACAACGGTTTCGCGTGAATTAATTAATACAGCGGTGTCATCGATTGCGCGGACTAATAAATGGCTCCCGTAACAACCCGGCAAATTCGTGCGAAAATTCAATTAAATGTCTGACCGCCCCACCTTCGCCGCCCACCTACCCCTCGCGTTACGTCCGTCCACCGTCGCGCCGCCGTTAATTAACTTTCCACTCTCGCGCCTTTTTTCTCGAACTTCTTTCATTACTCTCCCCGCGAAACGTTCGCGAACGTTTCCCCGTTTTTCTCAATTTGCATCGTAAACTTGACACGTTGTGCAATCATTTCTTCTTTCGAGATCGAACGCGACAAGCGTGATACCGACTGTTAAGAAATGTGGTAATCTCCACGAAATCGTTCGCATGAGAGAGTTGCGTGGAAGCACTTTTGAAAAACACGCGTTACGTCGAAGCAATATTTACGAGTCGTGTTTACTCTCCTATCAACGATACTCCCCGCTCGTTATCAACGGTATCGCGCGTCAAGTTCAGACCGACGCTGTCAAAATCTCGCTGGCTGTTATCTGAAATTTATAATTGTCGCGTAAAGTCGATGCACCGACCGCGTCTTCCGAAAGTTTACGGCTATTAATAATTTCCTATGCCGGATTCGCGGTGACGCAAAATCGCTGGAATTACTCGCGATTAACGGCGATACCGCCGTCGATCGACTGTCATTAGTCACCGTTTCTTCGGGCCACCGTTTCTTCGGGCCACCGTTGCGTCGTTTGCGTTCTATGCCAACTTTTTACATCGTTACGTTATTCGGCACGAATTACGATCGAAAACAGATCTCGCGGCTAAATGCAACCTCTGGTTCGGATATACCAGCAGTACCATTGAATTTCCGATCTTGAATCGAAATCCAGTGTCGAGTCTCGGCGCTTGAATTCAATTTCAAACGCTGACCGCAGCTCCGTAAGGAATTCCAGCGGATGGAAGTTCGAATGCCGATCCGAATGAATAAATTCGAGGAAAAATGAGGCTCGCGGACTCGGGGTAACCTCGAATCTCACTCCAGCTCGATTGTTCCCAGCAGGATCTTTCGCGAAACTGAATAGAACAATAAGAGCACCTAGCTCCTCCCATTCTTCGACCGTTTCTCCTCGACTTTCATCGGCCCGTAATCCTCGACGTGCTTTATTTTGCCTCAAGCGCGACGATTTTACGAGTAAAAAGAAACGGCCCGCTGTTTATAATTAGTCCGGCGGCTCCTTTCTCTCGCGCTTTGGCTCGCGCGCGCACACACGGTTTTCAGGAAACAATCAGCAGATCCGCGGTGGAAGATTTCCGCATTGTTTTTTCGCTCGCGGGAGCGCGCGCGCGCTCGCGCTCGCGGACGCCGGGTCGTTGACGGAGGTTGGCCGTGGTTCTCGGGGTTTGGCCGCGACTTTTAAAAGAAAGTCAGGGAGCCGGCTGCCTCGGCCAGTCACCTCGTTTATCGCAGCCTGCAGCAAGCAAGGCCGCGCAGGGACCTCGATATCTCGATTAAAACCCCGAGCTTTCTTCGCCGTTTCGAAATCCTGGTGCACGACCGGTTTTCTCGGGACGGTGTGCGTCGTATGTGCTACGCCGCGATCGACTCGATCGAAAGGATCGTGCTAAGATCATCGGGAACCTGGGAAAACGATGCGCGGACAGCGGATCGACGATTTCGGATCGCTCGATTTGCCATTAACGAGACGATTAGCATACTCTAGATTATGTATTTCCTTGTACTCGAATGTACGATGATCACGGTAGCTGATTTAACAGCCACTCGTCTCGTTCGATTGACTGTCGAATACTTTCGGAATTAATCTAGAAATTGGCACAAATTTATATCTATTAACCAGCCTCCGGAAATCCTTGACGGAGTCCTTTTACTGGTCGATCTCTCCCTTAAGAAATAGAAAGCAATTCGATAAATCTCAGTCTAGAAAATTGCATCATGTTTCTGGTAATGTCTTGTACAACGGCTAGAAACCGCGCATCATTCTTCAGGAACTATTTTCACTCGCAGAAGATCTAAACGCTAGTAAATCGGCCGAAGCATCCCGAGCAGCGGATAATAGAGTCTCGTGGACCCAGCGGAGCCTACAAAAATCACGGAACGTCCGGTTTGGCTCGCGGTGAATTCGAGTCGCCGGACTTTCTACGCGATTGAATTTGAACGTGGGAAATTGGCCGCGGATCCGCCTCTCCCGTGGTCCCGATTCGCTCCGATTCAGTCGCGGAATGATTAATAAATGATAATTGGATCGATCGGATTTCTGCGTGCGGGATTTCGTAACGGCAACGGAGGCGGCCGCGTTACGGGTCTGGTCTCTGGCCAGCGAAAACGCAGCGGCGCGGCGTTATTATCTAAGAACCGTTTTCCATCCGGCGCGGCACGGTTCTTAATGCAATCCGCACGGTGAGAGCCCGGCGGTGTATTTTGAATAACCAGCTCGTTTAACAATTATTTCCTCTGGCCCCGATCGCCCCTCTCGTTCCCCGGCCGTGCCACGAACGAAGCGAGAGCTCTTTCTCCGCGGGCAGACGCTCGCTCGGGAGAAAGTGTAACTGTTCAAGTAATAGTGACGATGCAGGTGTAATCCGGATTGCGCGTGCGAATAGATAGCGTGTCTGCATTTCAATTCCGCTGGTACGCCGGCAACGTGCACGGGCGCGCGCACACACGTAGCTACCCGTGTACATACACGCATGCGAAACGATCCGATGCCGGATACACGCGCGCCTCCACGATCACGTGTAATTAAATAATTATTTATTCAATCTCCGTTGGATGAAATTCAGTTTCGCGTGCAAAAATAGCTACCATGCTAACGAGCCATCCGTTATTGTTCTGTGTTTGTTTCTATGAATAATTTCTTCGATAGCTCAGCCTGCGGAAGCTCGTTCGCGGGCTCCGCGTTTAACTATGCTTTATGCAGCAACATTTGTTTTTACGTAATTGTGTCGGAAGATATTAAGCTGATTGCAGCTATTTCGATAAACCTAATTGACTTTCCAGTTTAATTTCATGAACACTGAAAACGGAAGAACGTAGAAATCGATGGTTTTTCAACGAAATATTTGCTAGCAATTTCTGTAGCGGATCCATCAACTGCCTTATCCGACGCTGTGCAATCACTTCTTCGTGGATCGTCCTTAAGAGGAACCCGTTAACACGTTCGTCACCCAGCGCGAATCGCATGGGCTTCTTACCAGGCCCAAATTCGGATGCATAGGATAACGTTATATTTTATACGTTAAATATAAATTAATGTATAACGAATATAATAATGTATGAATTTTTAGTATTTCTATTTTGTATATTTTACATTGGCCGGCTCTTATTCCATTAAATTCCTGTGCTACAAATGGGATTTTCGTAAATTAAATAATTAAAATCTTGAATAAGAAGAGCGTCACCCATATTTGGGTGACGGGACCCCCACAGAAGCATACCTGTCACTCAGATATAGGTGACGCGGCGACGAACGTGTTAAAAGGATAAGACGTACGATCGGCGGCTCGCACTGCATCGGCACGGACCAGTACGCTTGGCCACAAGCCACGCGTGAAGTTTGTTAAACCTGCGTCTATTTATAAGAACCGCGAGCCGCGGATTGTGTCGCGAAATGTTGTTTCAGCGAATTTTTTCGGGCTGTTTTCGTAGGTGCGAAACGTTCCGCAGCGACGCGTTGCCTAAATCGCCTAATGGACAACACGACCCTGACGTCGCATCGTTCCCCGAATCGTTTCGGACCTGGCCGGCGATCTATAGATCCGGGACCCAGCCTGCTCTCGCTTCCCCTTTCCTGCATCGCGTCGAACTTGAACTAGTTTCGGCGCGGCACGACGCCTCGATGCGGAGAGGATCTTCACGCGGGTGTCACATGCACCAAAGACAACTGCGTACCCACGCCGAAGAGACGCGAGGCCTCATGGCTTCGATGCAGCGGACTGCGCATCAACGCTATTACGAGTCGTTGCGCGACAATAGCAACAGATATCGCAAGTTTGAACGAACCCATACGGCGCGCCGCGACGCCACGGGCCAATGCGCCGCGTCGCATTAAAATCGTGTCTGGTCGAAACGAAAATGAGCAAAGGTGATAAGAGACGGAGCGAAGCGACGAGGCTCCTCGTTAGCAGGATTTGGTTAATTAGCCAGCGGATCGTGTGACTGATCTTGGGAACTGGCGAGCATCCAATCGATTGCACGGATTTTATTTTTATCGGCCGAGAAGACGCACGGTCGCCGCTCTGAAAAGCAAAGGCACTGCATCGAGCCGAGAGCACCGGTGCGATGCTTCTCCCGAAGCGTTGCACGTCTCCAGTCCCCAGTCCCGAGTCCCGACGCGCGTCCTTGAAATTCCAAATTCGCCCGCCATAAGCGCGCGCGCGTCAAGCGCGATCATTATGCATATGCGATCTATGCAAATCAGATTGCCGAATCGCAGCTGTAAAACGAGACAATCTCGACGCCGAGCGGTCGCACGCTCGCTGGCTGATTTATTGGTCGCATCAGACTTATTGTTATTCCGCTGACCCCTACACCTCGCCTCCCACCGAACAAATCTTAACCATTCTTTCTGCTTTAGAGCTTCTTCAAACGAATCCTGCCGATGGTTATGGTTTCGGTCCAATCTAGATTCAAGTCTGTGATCCCCCCGATGATAGGCATAACAGTTTTACGAATCATTCGTTTGCATTTAAAATATTCCTTTCGGATGATAACCTGTAATGATTGCCTACTTAATTAGAAATGCGCCTTTGATCCTTCCGACGGAAAACGTAAACGCCGGATAGTTCAGTATATCCTTTGGCGTCATTCCAATCTGCTGAAAGCATGACTATTTAAGACGAAACAAGACCTTTATGCGTTTCAGGGAAATGAGGAAAAACTTCGTGCAGTAGAAAATGAATAGATTTTGCAATCTTAACTTAAATGTCGCAGATTCTGCTATTTTGATCCCTTACGAACAACGATAATTTGCTGTTCTACGAAGGTAAGTATAAATCGTTGCGAAGTGTTGTTAATAAAAGTGTCGAAAACTGCCAACCAAGATGGCTGTATCGAATGGAAAGGTCGGAAAGAGCAGCGATCTGTCCCGGATCCAGACAAATTACGTCTCTCGATCACAGAGTAACGCGAATTTCCGTATCGATCGTCTCGGTCCCGGGGCGGTCTCGGCACGAGGATTCGTTCAACCGGCGAGGCCGGGCGAGACCAAACTTGCATAAAAAGTGAAGGTGACCGGCGGTGATTCATGGGGGCTGATGCCCTCGTTGTCTGGCATTCGGTTTATAGAGGACGAAGATGGAGGGAGAGAGAAAGAGAAGAAAGAAAGAACGACGACAGAGGAGGGTCCTTACGAGCAGACTCGTCCAAGTGGCGCTAGATGCGCGCGCTCTTTGTTTTTCGCCAGCCGAAAAAAAGGGTTCGATCTATCTGACATCCAGCTACCCTATCATCTTTAGATTTATCCTGGCAGTAAAAAATGCTGTGCCGTCATTCGGTAGAGTCTCGCACGCTCCACAAAAAGGCGCATCAATTCCTCGTCAGGAATGAAAAAAGAGCTCCGTCGATGAAATCGAAAGGATTCCCCTGAGATTAGGGGATTCTGCGCTTCCGGAGCTACTCCGTTCCCTTCCTCCATATTAGGCAAACTTCATTAGGTATGCGTCGGCTGAGAATGATCGAGATATATAGTTTATTCGACGGAATTATTGATGAAAACGAGTTAATCAGTTGGATTTGTAATATCAACGAGCATCGTACAGTGTTCATGAAAGTTTAATGGGAATATAAAGGATTATAGCTTGTTTGTCAAGTATCAAACATACTTAGTTCGAACTGAGAGGGAATTCTGCTGCTTCGAAGTTTGAGATTGTTAGATGAACTCACAATCAATTTTACAGGGTAAACAGACGGACGTTTAATAGCCCCTCGTATGACTTTTTTATTACAACACTTTTAGACTATCCTGAAACGTTATGACATGAACGAAACGATAAAATTTTAAACGACGATAAGTATGAACGCGTTGCATTCCCGGCTAAACCTACACCCCACTTGTATCACGACGTCCCGCCTACCCTAAGCACAACGACTCTAAAACTCATCCGATCGACGCCCCACGTAACTGATTCCACTCCGAATTGCATGAGTTAAATGAAGTCGCATAGTTCGATCACCAGAAAACGGAGTATCGGAGCAGTAACGGGTGGCAACGTCGACGGGAAGAGTTCCCTAAACGCTGTCGCCGTAAGAGAACTGTAAGAGAACCGTAAGAGGGCGAACCGTAAGAGAACCGTAAGGATCGTCACGAAACCATAATCGAAGAAAAAGGAGGAAGAGAGGTGCATTGTGAGGTAAGGAGCACGAGGCGCACAGCGTCACCGCGCGATGCAATCTAATCGCGCGTACGCTGCGTGCATCTGACGCGAACGCGAGCGCGGTGCAACGGTTACGTTGGTGGGGGCGTGTTCGAGCTGGAGAGGGTTAACGAGGGGAATACAACAGTCGTAGTTGTAGTGCCGTGCCGTGACGCAGGGATCAAGTGGTGGGGAGAATCGCGTATAAACTGAACGTGAACCGAGCATAAGGTTCCCCCGTCGGGCGGATCCGATGACCCCCACCACCGAAATCGACGTCCACCACCACGATCGAAACGCGGGGCGACGGAGACGAAGCGGCGACGGAGCAGAGACAGAGACGGAGACGATCCTTACGGTGCGGTGTGTCCGCATACATGTAGGCATAGACGTACACATACAGAGGGAGAAGGCGGGACACATACACGTGACCGAGCGCGTCAGCTTCTCGCATCAAACTCGAAGCCCAGACGCGACATTGGGGCCAAGACGGCAGTCGCGAGTCTCGGTCCTCGGTTAGCGTGCAGTCAGTTTGCAGGCCGACACCGTAGCGAGCAGACGTGCATGTCTCTTTCTCTCGGCGCTTGTTCCGTTGTTACTCTACCATTGACACGCAGAGACACCAACAGTGTTTCCCTACTGTCACCTGCTCGAAGAGTTCAAGTTCACCGACGCTCGTCTCGAGAGCAGCACCGATCGCGTGTACCGGATTTAAAGATCCTCTCGCGGGTTAGAGGGTGCACTCAGTGATTCAATTTCAAGTGTGCCTGTTGCCAGAGCAGAACCGTCGAGGATCACTGACTTATTCGGAGACTACTCTGTTTTCGAATCGTTCGAACCGTTCGGAGCGTTTTTTTCCGGTTCGTTATTTCGTCCGGATTTTTTGTGTGACTTTGTAAAAGCCGTGCGTTTTCTGGATTTACCCGACCAAGAGGGACTTCGTCGAGCTCTGTTCGTGCGACGGTGCAACTACAGCCGTCACGTTGGTTCGACGAACGGGATTCCCCGCGCATTGCCAGTGAACCCACGGATCCGTGTCCCGCGGGAAAACTGTACACTTGATCGTTCGCCAAGCGACGCGTGCGAACCACCGTCTACAAACACTACTGACCACCCTGAACAGCCAAAGTGGATCTTTGTTCCGTCGGTCGACCCTGCTCGAGAGAATCTTTCAAAATTGGTAAGTAGCTCTCCTTCGCATTCCCCTACAGATAAAACACATTTTTCCGACCATCGTTTCTCTGATTGCTCTTTCGACGCGGTTCAAGATTGAAATCGGTTCGCGGTCTTTTGGAACTTATCACCGGAAAATTAAAGATTTCCGGCGGTAAAAATTTACTTTCTTTCCATTGTCGTTGTTACGTACAGGGCAGGTTTCAAGACGATGACTACCATTGACGCAAACCAACGTCACGATTTCAAAGTTATACGTTTATTGCGTAAGGTCAATTTTTTGGATTATCTCATATTTTCGAGCAACTTGCTCAATGTTTGGTTACTTTAATCCCATGTAGATTTTGAGGACAGTAGCGACCGCTGACATTACCGCGGCGTGTAAATTTCTGCGGTTAATGGCCACTGACGTCAAAATGTTTCGATCCGATATTGTAACGTTTCACCACGTGCCAGACTTTTCCTGCCGCTTCGCTTCGTTTTTCCTGGTACGCGCATTGAGAGGGTCGTATTCGATGAGTCGTTGATTCTTCCCGAAAGTGGTTTCTATTTTTGCAACGTCGACTACCGCGCGATTACTCGCCGCGTTTTAATAACCGCGTTCGGAGATCGATTTCGATTAGAGCCTTTATCGAAACGAGAGGCCTTGGAGTAATTTGCTAAATAGACCGTTATCATCCAGCGACTCGTCACGCGCCAGGACTTTGAACTGGAAACCGATCGTGTTCGGGACAATGTGTGGTACGTGCTTCATGGCTGGGCTTTAACAATTAGCTGGCGGTAATCTGCGATGATCCCGTAAAAACCGGCGCGACAATTCCGTCGTTTTAATTCGACATAGTGCTCCGTTCCCCGAAGAGATTGGGAAACCTCGCTCGAACGAAAAAGAGTCGATGAAATTATTGTGAAACTGATTGCGAACCTTTGCATTTGTGCGTGGAATTGCGATTGCTAAATGATCTCCGATGGATCTCGCGTCGATCTCCGATCCTGGGATAAAAACTGAACAGTGAATCTGTATTTTTAGCAGCACCAATTCTCATTGGCTGCTACGTTGTGTTTACTCCGGCGCATTTATGTGTATTGGACAGGTCTCAAAGTGCACTTTGCCGATTATGGATCTCGATTGCCGATGAGATTCCGCGGGGCTCGTTAAAAAATCAACGCCGATATTTGTTGCACGGAATTTCGTCACTGGCCAGTAATGAGCACCGATCTGGTTTCTGTCGGCGCGGATTCCGAGAACGCGATGACGAATTTCGACTAGCATCGTGACGATTTTTACGACTTCGAAATTGCAGGATCGTATTGCTCGCGCGCTGAGAAATCAGCGGCTGATTTTCTCCGCAGATTATTCGTTCCTTACCAAACTCAGAAATTTCAGCCATTAGGTCTCTAAATCTCTACTTGGACATCATAATGCCCATAATCTGCGCTAGAGTCCCCATCGATCTTGGATCTCGATCAACGATCTATCTCGGGCCGCGTCCGAACCGACCCTGAAAAGCAGTCGGCAGACTCTGACCTCGGCTAAAAGATTCGGGTGACGCAACACGCGTCTTGCGACTCGAGCGCAATAAACCCGAGCATAGTCCCTTGTTTCCGATCGATATCGTTGTTATCGACACGATCCACACCTGGCGATCGCAGGACGCCGATCGGAGAATCTTTGAGATCGGGACCGAGAAGGCGAATCGCGATCGATCGTGTTTTCGGAGAGCGGGCGCTTACGAAAGTCTCGTGCAACGCGTGAGCAACGCGGCAGCGGTCGTTGCGTCATTCGTGACGAGCCGAGGAGGACTCTGATCCTTATCTGCTCCAGCACAGAATGTGCCGGACGGTGTCTTGTCACGATCGCGGAAAATAGCTGGCGACAACGACTATACTCTAGACAAATTATCCCGAAGCTGCCGACGACGTCGCGGAAAATTTACGATCGGTTGCGTTTCGCCGCAAAAAATTAGCGGATTGCAAGAAGTTGCAGCCTTGTTATCGTTTCTCAAACTTCGGCCATGGGTGATCGACGACGCGCCATTCAATGATGAATCGATACAACAGAGGTTCCCAGCGATTATCGCTGAGTTACGTTAATTCGCCGATTCCAAGCAGCATCGCGTCCAAAGCAAAACTTGGTAGCTTTTCTCTGGCTAGAAAATGCCCTCCTAAGAACTTCCGAACTAGTTCTACCCTTTCAGCTAAAGAGCGAAACGCGATTACAAAATCGTAAGAGATCTCGTAGCGTATAAATGTTGATCGGCGAATCGAGGCGAAGCACGACGGCCATCTTGGCCCCCAAAGCGCTCATTCGGTGCAGTTTCTTTCGCGAACTGGAGCAACGTGGTAGAGGGGAAACAGATGAAAGTTCGGCCACGTGCTGGCCGTCGAAGAAGACGCGATCGATCGTGATCGTCGCGTCGCGTCGCTTGAAAACGGGAACTCTATCCCCTTCCATCCTCTTGGTGCTTTGTACTCCGGCATCGATCCCACTCTCCTCCTCCTCCTCCTCCTCCTTCTCTTTCTCCACCTCCACCCCCTTCTCCTTAGTCGCTGCCACCTTCTCTCTTCTATCGCGGCATTCGCGGCCGAAGTGGGCCACGGCCTAATTTGCAGAACTCTCAGCCTCGTCGTAGCGTAAACCGTGTGTGCAATAAGCTTCACGGACTTGGAGCGAAGGGCACGCACGTGCACCAAGACACGTTCTCGGGCTTCGCGGTCGAGACGCGATAAAACGCGGTCACGAGCGGAGGAGGACTGTCTGCGAACCAGAACTATGTTAGTATTGTTCCTTGCTTCCGAGAGACAGCGGTGGTCCGAGTGCGATGCTCTTTGCGACTTGCTGTGCTCGCTTCTTCTCGCTTTAGGCTTGAAATCGCTGTCTTCCGATTCGATTAAGTCTTCTCAGGTGACTGCTAAGTGATTTACAGAACTCGTAAAAGGCGGAGCAGTTTTTCAAAAACGTAGACTCTAGGTTGATTGGTTCGTCAGCATTCCTAGAAAGTGAAACATCCTCGTAAGTTTCGTTTGTATTGTTAGAGA
The DNA here is from genome assembly GCF_028453695.1 of Augochlora pura. Taxonomy (NCBI): domain Eukaryota; kingdom Metazoa; phylum Arthropoda; class Insecta; order Hymenoptera; family Halictidae; genus Augochlora; species Augochlora pura. The sequence continues at coordinate 1,480,362 of NC_135780.1, forward strand.
TAACTTTGCCAACAAATATAAAATAACCGAGGAGTGCAGCAATTGTTTGGAGAACGTAGTGGAATATCAAATAAATGTTGCCTTTTCTATCCCTTGCAGTGCAACTCCTCTAGGAAAATGGAGCATCGTCTCAGAATGTTAGGGTTGGTCGAGTGCTAAACAGTCTTCTGATTAATAGAACGTATGCTTGGCAAACTAGAGGCAGTGCGTCGTCGGTTATGAAACAACATTAATGCTCTAGCTATAATACAGATAGAAAACACGGAGTCGCTGACGTTTCGTTATTGGCTCTGTGACGAGTATGACGCGTTGGCTGTTGTAGAACCATTGAACAGCCGTGTCAATCGCATAACGATCCTGTCAGACCGTCATTTGTTAGGATTTCTCGTTTCTTCAAGTCCGATGACGTATGCTCTATGAATTTTGTACCTTCCCGATATCTGCGATCGCAGATAAGAAGGAGAGGCTACTCGAACCCCGGATTACCGCGATCGTATCGCAAACACATAGAAGCACTAAAACGGGGGGCTATCTCGATAGACATTGACCCGAAAAAAAGAACGCGTCTCTTTTTTTTTAAACAAAGGCTGAACATTTAAATAGCGGTCGTCTCGGTAATCCGGGGAAAATCTGACACACTGATCCTCGATTCATAGCGATCGGCTAGGCAAACCGGAACATATTGCGACAATGGGATATCGAGAGATATCAGTGACAAGGTCGTTGCGGAGGAGGGAGGGCGGCGTAGATTTCGCATTGTACACCGGTTATCTCGATCTCGCGATTGTTCGGCGTGACATCGGCCGGGATTAGCGGTATCTGCGTTCCAGGGAAACGCGTGACGCGACGCTCTTATAATCGAGTGCATACGGCCGGTCGAGTGCAGTTGCAACGCGCGCACGACCGGCAACGTTTCTTCTTTTCCACGGTGCACAGATAACAAGATCCTACTCGTCTCGGATATCGGGGATCCCGTGTTACGTCACTGTTCGATCATCGATCATCAGCCGCTTCGAGAGGATTGTCGTCGTACGCTCTCTACAATCGGATTTCGGAATCTCTGGCCTGCTGGACCAGGTAACAAGACTTCTCTGATCGTCTATTGTTCGGGAACGGACCCTTTTCAGAATCTTACAGGTGTCACCGCTACGGTCCATTATGTTGGTGGCCCTTAGCAGTCGGTTTTAGCTACGCCCATTGATCTTCTTCCTGTAACCATTTAAGAGAAAACAAATCCAATTTAAATATATTGTGCAATGACGCTATTGTATCACCGAGTCAGATGTAGAAAACGGTAGAACCGTTAGATTGTGTCGCGTTGTTTTTCCTGCGATCAATGATAACGCTCGATAGACTCAGATTTCGCGGTGAACCGAAACATCAACGAATTACCGATTCTCTTAAGTAGATCGAATTCGCCGACTCGAATTTCCTCCCGCGAAATCGAAAGAAGGAAACTCCATTGCTGTTCGAAAAGAAAGAAACAAGTTGGAGGAAAAAAGACGCAGGTCGTTTCTGCGGTGGCATTTACGAGGATCGATTACCGAGGCGGTGTCGTTACACAGACCGCATTACAAAATCGCGTAAACCCCGGCGATCAGCGTGTTTCCCGAGGGTGCAACGTTGTGAGGCGTGTTCGAGTCCCACCGATCGGCTCGATCGGCCGGTTTATCAATCATATTAGGAAATATCTGGCTCCGTTGTTCGCGATGACCTTTTCGCGCTAGTATTATGCAACGAAGGTGAACGGTCTCGCGTAAGACACCGCTCTGTGTGCACGTGTAGGAGTCACGTGGCGGGGAGTGCAGCGACGGCAGCCGCGACAGCCGCAACAGCAGCAATTGCAACTGCAACTCGAGAACAGGAGGCGCTGTGTCGAAGCCGGCGCGAATTGCGCGAGCATTTCTGCGACGGTGTGCATTGCTGTGCGGCGACGGTTGCATCACGCGCCGCGTTATTTCTTAAGCCGGTTCCTGGCGCATTGTTTATCAGTCGAAACCGCCCACGCGCTAACCCTCGTGCTCTCTCCACGTTGTTTCCCGGAATCTCTCCCAGGCAGCATCTGTCCCGACGAAACGATCGATCGTTGACGAATAAAAACGATCGAACGTATAAATCACCGGGCGTTAAATCGACATTGAAACATCGCAGGCAAGCGGTTGTTTATCTCGGCCACGGGAATCGGTGGCGAGTGTTGTTTATAAGAAATTAAAATAGACTCTCGTAATCCCGTTGCCTCCGGCGGGAAGGAAAAAGAGAGAGAGAGAGAGAGGGAGAGACGGACATCGTCTTCCACGTGTTCGTTATGTAACACGCGTCGAAGAGGAAACGTATTCGCGCGAGTCGCCGACACGTTACCTCAGGTCACGTGTCGGCGGATCGAGCAGACGACACGCGAAGCTCACGTGGAACGCGTGAAAATTCCGATAAACCGATGATTCCGAGG